>NW_027077051.1:0-53374 GCF_009819655.1 Sylvia atricapilla | reverse complement strand
CTCCTGACAATGTTTTCCTGGGAGGAATCCCTGAGTTTTGGGATTTTTGGGGTGCAGTTGTCAGGGGGGACAGCTGTGTCTGGCCTTCCCCTCCCTCTTCTGGCCTCTAGGCTACCCCAGAAACCCTGAGTGTGCTGGGATTTCCCTCCTGGGGACAAAGACCTTCATTCCTTTCCAGGAGCCCAATGCCCCGCTGAGGGTCCAGGTCAGGGGGTCCTTGAGCAGCTGACCCAGAACCTCCGCCAGGGTCTCCCAGCGCAGCCGGAGCTGCTGGGCCTGGGGTCCCCAAAGCCCTCAGCAAACCCCAGGTACATCCCAGGAACCCTCAACTCCTTCAAACCCAGCATCCCCCACAGCCCCTGCAGGTTCCCCTGATGGCACTGGCCCTGGCCATGGCCATGTCCTCACATGTCACTGGCCATGTCCTACCATGTCCTCACCCCTGGCTGTCTCACCACCCTGTTTCCATCCCTGTCATTGTCCCCTACGTCTCGATCTGTGTCCGTGTCCCCACGAATGGCCACGTCCCCCTCCATGTCCATGTGTCCATCCACATGTCACTCTCCATGCCTCTGTTCCACCATGTCAATGTCCCCCCATCATCCCAACCACGGCTTAGTTTGATGTCTTTATTTCGACCCGAATGCTGCATCTTTTAAAGGCATGAAGAGAAATGAAAAGCAAATCAAGGCCAAAAGAAAAGCATTTCCCTGTCTATGTCAGCAGAGGATCCACACGCTTGGGTGGAAGGGAAGAACATTTTCGGAGGGGTTTCCACCCCACTCTCTCCAAAATCTTGCTCTTTGCCCCAGATCATCACCATGTGGCTGCAAAAGATGCCCTCGGGCAACAGCAAATCAAAATTGTGGAATCCCTGAGGCTGGAAAAGATCTCCAAGACCATCCAGTATTTCTCAATGCCACCAGAAGATAGGACTGAACACAAAAGAATTTCTGGGGTTGAAAGTCAACAGATCTGCTCTCCCCAAGGAATTCCCAGTGTTGGTCTGTGTCCTGATGGATGTTCCTGCCCCTGCATTCATCCAGGCGCCCACAGTGAGTCAGGGAGATGTGGATCCCCCCCAGCAAGGTGTCTCCCCAACACGGATCACCAGGACCACAGATCACCAGGGCTCTGCCCAACGGGGTCACTGGGGATCGTCCAAAGCCAATCCACCCATGGGGGATGGAGCTGGAGCAGCGCACGAAGCTCTTCCTGCGCTTGGGGCACTCACAGGGATTCCCTTATGGTGCCTCTCTTGGTGCTGGGTCAAGGCTGAGCTCCTGGAGAAGCTCTTCCCAAACTCAGGACACTCGTAGGGCCTCTCCCCGGTGTGGATGCGCCGGTGGACAGTGAGGACAGAGTTTAGCTTGAAGCCCTTCCCACACTAGGGGCAGCGGAAAAGGCTCTCATCCGTGTGAATCCGCTGATGTCTGAGGAGATTGGAGTTGGTCTGAAATCTCTTCCCACAATGGGGACACTCGTAGGGCCTCTCCCCGGTGTGGATGCGCCGGTGGCTGATGAGGTGTGAGTTTCGCTTGAAGCCCTTCCCACAGTCGGGGCAGCGGAAGGGCCTCTCATCCGTGTGAATCCGCTGATGGATGAGGAGAGTGGAGCTCGTCTGAAACCTCTTCCCACACTCGGGACACTCGTAGGGCCTCTCCCCGGTGTGGATGTGCTGGTGACTCCTCAGCTCACAGTGCCATCCAAAGCACATCCCACATTCCAAGCAAGTGTAGGCCCTTTTCCCAGTGTGGATCACCCGGTGCCGGATCAGGGCCGAGCTTGCTCTGAAGCTCTTCCCACATTCCCCACACTTGTATGGCTTTTCCCCAGTGTGGATCCTGTGGTGCAGGACCAGGCTGGATCTCCGGCTAAAGCTCATCCCACATTTCCCACACTCACAGGGTTTTTCCCCAGTGTGGGTCCTCTGGTGCAGGACCAGGCTGGATCTCCGGCTGAAGCTCATCCCACATTCCCCACACTCATAGAGCCGCTCCCCAGTGTGGATTCTCTGGTGCTGTCTGAGGTGGGAACTTTGCCTGAAGCTCATCCCACACTCCCCACACTCATAGGGCCGGTCCCCAATGTGGATCCTCTGGTGCTCCCAGAGGTTGGATGTGTACCTGAAGCTCTTCCCACATTTCCCACACTCATAGGGCCGTTCCCCAGTGTGGATTCTCCGGTGTTTCCTCAGGTGGGATCTTCGCGTGAAGCTCATCCCACACTCCCCACACTCATAGGGCCGTTCCCCAGTGTGAACCCTCTGGTGCTGGATCAAGTCGTAGTTACGGCGGAAACCCTTCCCACATTCCAGGCACTTGTGGGGCTTCTCCCCTCCATGAGGCTTCTCCTCCAGCTCTGAGCTCCGGCTGGATCTCCGGCCACCCTCCTGGCACAGGGGGGGCCTTTCCTCCTCACTGCTCCCTGGCCTGGGTTTGCAGCCCCTCCTCCTGCGGGATCTGCGGGGCTTTTCCTCCTCCTCCTCCATCTGGGCACTCCTTGGGAATGAAAAATCCTGGTTTGGGGAGAAAACAAAAGGAGAGCACCTTAGGCTGGGGGTTTCTCCTTGCCCAAGTTATTCTCTAGAAGTCAATGGGCACCGTGTGTCTGTGAAAACCTCTGAAACACCAAGATTCAGCATAAAAGTCCTCTAAATATAAAAATAGATCAAAAGCTCTCCATAAACTCAGACTCAGTGAAAACCTCTTCTAATATATAAAAATTCATCCCCGTATAAAACCTCTCCCCTCCCACCTCCCCAAATTCCCCTCGCGGGGGGCGCTGGGGCCGAGGGGGGGCACAGGTGGGGAACGCTGAGAGCTGCGGGTCTGCCTGGCAACTGGTGAGTCATCAGTGCCGCCCTCCCTGATTGGCTGAGCGCTGCCAGAGGGGTGGGGCTGCAGCAAGGGGCGACACCCTGCTCCAGGGCGATGTCCCGCAAACCGGGGACCCCCATGAAAGGAAGAAGAGGAAAATGTCTCTACAAACAGATGCTGACAATCTGCTTGGAGATAGGGCCAAGCACTTGAACATGAGGAAGGGGCAGAAGAAGCCATCAGTTCCACAAAATGTAATTAACAGACCACACAGACTGCTGCTCAGCCAAGGTCCTGCGAAATTCATCAACTTCGACAAGAAGAAAGACTTTACAGAGCTCTGAATATCATTACCTATACAGAAGTCGGGTGCAGATTAGGGGGGCATGTGGTAAGTGGATTTGGAAGTCTGCACCTCTCAACTACTTCAGCCACTGGGGAAAGGGAGAGGGAGATGCAGCTGGGAAAATCAGGATGAAAAGGAGGCTGCATACTCCAACAATTGGAAAGACCCCATGGGAGCTGCGGGGCCGGGCCGGGGCTGTGGGGCAGCCGGGGCTCAGCGCCGGGCGCTGCCTGACCCCAGCACCCCCCGGGCAGGGCCGGCACTGGCCCCCGGCCCCCAGGAGGCTGCGGGACGCCCCGGCCGCTGCCCGGCCCCGTGGAGCTGCCGGCCCTGCCCGCCGGGGGAGCCGCCTTGGGACACTGCGGCACCACAGGCCCCGGCTCTGGGATACGGGCTCTGCAGGGCACGGGGAGAACAAGGGACAGCAGCCAGGAACGGCTGCCAAATGGGCATTACACACGGAGGGAGCGAGGTCATCTTGTAAGGATTTGGTTTGGGTGGCTGGAGAAAGGAATGATTTGCAGAAAGCTCAGCAGCTGTCAGAGGATGAGCACCCACAGGCACTCAGGGGGGCTGCACCAGGGCCACAAGAAGCCCCTGCAGCACTTGGTCACAAAGGCACAGCAGGGGAAGGCAAGAAGGGAGGAGGAAAAGGCCGAGCTGAAGGCAAAGGCCATGGCAGAGTTTCCACAGCCCCTGAGGGATGAAGCCCAGGGCCCAAGGAGAGAAACAACTTGTGCCAGAACACACAGGAGTGTAACTTCTTACGAAGGACCAATGAACAGAATTCACAGGAATTTAGTTGCTAGGCAAAGGCCATAGAGAGAAGATGTATATCGTCAAAACTCAGGAAAGAGGGTCTTAGCTATTGTGAAGACCCAAAAAGGCAGAAGCAGTTGATTAAGAAACAAGCAAGAACCAGGCTCTTGTTTTTGGCCTGAGAAAACTGACCTGGGAATTAGCCAAACCTTCACTGCATCTGCTCAGAGATGGAGGTCCAATAGCCAACACCGAGGAAGACTTCTTACTTCATCAGGACACCCCTGACCACAACCCCCAGAAGGCGTAGCACCATGAAAGACTGATTGTAATATACAGTCCAAGAAGGTGGAGAATGGGCAGAGAATGGGTGGGCAGGGAGCTGGAGTTCTGTGGGATCTCAGTGTATTCAAACCTGGAACCTGTCTCGACTAAGCACACACAATTGGTGGAAATATCCCCTCTGTGTCCCTGGAGCTGGAATAAAACAAACCTGCTGTACAATTCCCAGTTGTGCAGTCCTTATTCCACACTGCACCACGACTGAGCAGCACTGAAGGCACCGGAGCAGCAGCCAGGGCTCCACAGCGGGGGAAGCCCCTGTGCCTGCCCACAGATCCTCTGCTGGAATCGTCTGCCTGGCCACCTCCTCGGCCATCTCCACACACTGGGGGCCAAGCCTTGCTGCCACTGCTTGAGCTTCAGGCCTTTCTGTGCCTGCACTGCCACAGGGGCTGGGGAAGGCACCGGGACAATTCCACTCTGGCTCTCAGTCACACTCACACACCGGGCTGGGTGGGATCACATTGATGGGAAATAGACCAATTTTAAAAATGTTTTAAAATTTACTTCTCTAGTCAGGATTGCTTTGCCTTTGCCCTGGGGAAAGGAATTTTAAGGGAATTTTTAGAGGATGTTACACCACTCAACCGAGATGAGCTTAACATCTCAATGGACAGGGAATAGCTCAAAGGACACCCACAAAGACCACGACCATCAACAAAACATCAACGACCATCAGCAAACATCAAGGAACACCTACCCCATACACTGCCCCTGGAAGAGTTGGAGACACCTCATCTGTAAAACTGATAAGGAAATCCAGGAGTGCCGACCTAATTAACATCAGAGCCAAAGAAATCCCGGTCCTATGGGAAACCAAATACTAAGCAATGCACAACTTTGAAGCAATGAAGAATAAATCAATGGATTTCTGTGGGGTTTGGACTGTAAATATTTAAGGCTGAATCTAGTGAACCTCATTTGTCACAGAATTATTCTCTCTGCACACAAGGGCTATGTGTGGAAGAAATTATTTCTGTGCCACATCCTGGCCAGAATAAAGTAATGCCTTGATTTTCTAACACTAGAAACGCTGTTAAAGAGTTTTGGTTCTTCCCAGAATTTCAGTGACAAAATTACATTAGAATTAAATTAGAAATTTTTTTTCCTAATAATCCTATTTTTATATTGCCAGCTGGGTTTGGGCAAAACTAGAAGAGCTTTAAAGGTGACGCTTTAACTCGTAAACATTTACTAGAATATGGTAAAAAAAAAAAAAAAAAAAAAAAAAAAAAAAAAAAAAAGCAGCGGGAGGAGGGGAGAAACTTGTGAGTGGAGGCTGCTCTGGAAGAGAAGTTTCCTTCCAGGCAGCCAAGAAAGGAACTTTAGAAATGCAAATGAACACTGCTGGGGAAAAGTGTGGACAAGCACCAGGCTCTTCTTGCCTGGGGGAGGAATTGGGCTGATTCCCTCTGGCCCTCAGCCCAAGCTCTGCCTGCTTGCACAGATGGAATTGGCACAGCCAAAGGCAGAGCCCACAGTGAGGATTTCTGACTCTGCAACACAAATTGCTTCAGCTGCAAAGGGAAACAGCAAATGGAGAATGTTGTGAAAACTTCACTACAATAAGTGAGGGGGGAATCATCCCACTCCAATATTTGCTGACATTATCTATGATATATAGGGTGTATCAGCCCACCAGAGTGTTTGTGCTACCACAAGCTCAGCGAAATCAGTTGGGAATGCAAGTATTTGATTATTTAATCAGAAAAAAGTGGTCAATTGATGCAGCCCTGGCTGGAAGGAGCCCCCAAAACTGGGGAAGAAATGAACGGTCACCGGAACACGTCCTACAACACCAGGGACCAGTCCTTAGGAACCCGAAGGAGTTCATATCAGGAGCCAGAGAACAGATTACAAGTTGTCCTCAAAATAATAACCAACCAGACAGATCCAGCTCCTGACATTCTTGCCTACCAATCCACTCAGATGAGGAATGTCACATTTCACCATGGGGTGGGATCAGATTATCTATTAACAGAAAGAGGAGCAGCTTGTGGAAAATTAAATGGCTCAAAGTGCTGTTTGCAAAGAGATGAGGACAGAAAACTGGTAAAACAGATAACAAAGGAAATAAAACAGCTCAGGTACCAGTCCCAATGTAGAAAGGATGGGAATGGGACACGCTTTCATGGTTCCCTGGCAGACCACGGGTTAAACAAATGCTGTTTCCTCTCTTCTGTTGTACAGCAACTCTCATCTTTTGACCATGGAGGGACACGGGCACGGATGGAGACATGGTGGACAATGACAGGGATAGAAACATGGTGGGGAGACAGCCGGGGGGGAACCTGCAGGGGCTGTGGGGGATGCTGGGTTTGAAGGAGTTGAGGGTTCCTGGGATGTACCTGGGGTTTGCTGAGGGCTTTGGGGACCCCAGGCCCAGCAGCTCTGGCTCCGCTGGGAGACCCTGGCGGAGGTTCTGGGGCAGCTGCTCAAGGACCCCCTGACCTGGACCCTCAGCCGGGCATTGGGCTCCTGGAAAGGAATGAAGGTCCTTGTCCCCAGGAGGGAAATCCCAGCAGCCCCACGGTGTCAGGGGGAGTTGAGCAGCCGCGACAGCGAGGGGGGAAAAGACAGACACAGCTGTCCTCCAGAACTGCACCCAAAAATCCCAAAACTCAGGGATTCTTCCAAGGAAAATGCTGCCAGAAGCTGCCTGAATTGACGGAAAGGGGGTTGGGACCCCCAGATTGAGTAGGAGGAGCCTGGAACCCCCAAACCCAAGCACGGAAGAGGGGGTTTGGGCCTGGGGGGACGATTGGGAAGGAGCAAAAGAGTGGGGAAAAGAGGGGGCTAAGAGCCCCAAATTACGTTGGGGAGGGGTCGGTAGATTTCCTGAAAGAAGACAAAGGGAGCTAGAGGTGAGGGAGAGGTCGGGTTCGGATGGAAAAAACGTGGTTCCCTGTCTTTTAGCATTCAATCCCCGCGGCCTCGGAGGCTATGGGGCAGAGCCGCAGGGGGGGCGGGGTGGGGACGTGCTCCCCAAGACCCCTGCCCATCCCAGCGGCTCCATCTCGCTGGTGCCCTCGAGCTCCCAGCCCGGCCCCGGCCGCCTGCTCCGCTCCGTGATGGAATTCCACCCTTCCCACACCCAGCTGAGGTGGCTCCAGGGCCAGCAGGAGCTCTCGGGCCACGTGGTGGCCACCGCCGTGGTCCCCAACGGGGACTGGAGCCAGCAGCTCCTGGTGCTGCTGGAAACAGCCGCCGGGCGCGGGGTCACCTCCAGCTCCAGGTGGAGCACGTCAGCCTGGAGCAGCCGCTGAGCCGGCCCTGGGCACGGCACGGCCGCCACAGCCCCCGCAGGAGGGGCTGGGAGGACACAGAGGGGCTTTGGGGGCGCTGCCGTGACCTCGGAGACCCTCCCTGGGAACCCTCTTCCCGCTCTCCCACCTCCCCTTCTCCTCCTCTCCCGACCTTTTTTCCAGCCTGTTCCGTCCCCGCTCCGCTCAGCCCAGAGCTCCTCATCCGCAGGCAGCTGATGGAGCAGCAGGAGGAGGAGGAGGGGCGGGAGGAAGAGGAGGGGTAGAGGAGCAGCAGGAACAGGAGGAGGAGCAGCAGCGAGGGGAGGCATCGCGGGCGTCCATCGCTCTCTGGAGCTGCGGCCCCTTGGCGCCGCGAGCATCGGCCCCACCGGATCCCGCAGGTGGCCGGGGAGAGGGACCTCGCCCCCAATATCTTGGGCGGTCCTGGCAGGGTGTTTTTGAAGGAGGGAGGGATATTGGGAGCTCACCCGAAGTATCTTTGGGGGTCCCTCTTTCTTTGGTTGTTTGTTTTTTTCCGGCACGGGGCGAGCGGAGCGAGGTTTGGATCTTGCAGGACTCCAAAGCTGACGCGAAATCCCCTTTGGGTGGATACTGCGCCGTCCCCGAGAGGTGTTTTTTGGGGGATGTCCCCGTGGCGGTTGCCGGCAGAGTCCCAGCGGTGGGTGGAGGTCCCTGGAGCCCAGCCCCGGGAGTCCCGGACCTTGAAATGGGGCCCTGGAGAGGTGCCCCCTGACAGCCGGGAGTGAGGGGAGCCTCGAGAAGGGGCAGCGCAGACAAGGGATGGGCCTGGAGAGGAGGAATCCATGGGACACCAAGGTGGGCACCCCGGAGAGTGGGGACCCCTGGGAACCCCTGCACCCCCGAGCGGAGAGTCAGGGGAGGAGCGGCCCATGGGACCCTCAGCAGCCCAGAGAAGGGGGACTCCCAGAACCCCAAAGTGGGGAGACCAAAGAGGGGGTCCCCCGGGATTCCCTGTGTTATAAATGGCTATTATAAAGTTGGCTATTCGCAAGATGTGTGCTATATGATTAATAACTTCATGGTAAGGATATAAGTTTTTATTTCTGCTGTTAGTAAAGGAAATCAGGCATAGTGGTAGTAGTGATATAATATGGTTAAACTGTCTGTTTGGCTGGGATAACATCCAGTGAACATGTGAAGAGGACTCTGCTATTGATACACCAACTATCAGCATCTCCCATCTGAAGGAAGCATGGACCGAGGCCCAAGCTGGAGGTGATGATGAAGACACAGCCAAGAAACATGCAGCTCTAAAAAGGCGGACCCAAGGAGGGGCCTTGTGAAACAGTTCCTGGAATATGGAAACTAGTTTATGGAAGAATATGAACATTCAACAGATTGATACAATAGAAAGGGTATTTAAAGAAAGCCTGTGAAATAGCAGAGTGTGGACTCAGATAAATGCCAAGTCACCTGGCCGGCTGTACTTTGCTTTTTTTCCTTATCTTCTAATTGTCTTATCTTTTATTAAACCTATTTCTTAAAATCTACACAAATAGTGAATCTCGTTTTTCACAATTTGGGGGCTCTTGCCGGGATGTACCTCATCCCTGAAACCCCAGGAGATCCGGAGCAAGGGAGGCACCCCGCCTGATTTTTGGCAGCCCAGAACTTTGTTTTTCCTGGTGAGAATTGGGGATTGTAGGTAATCACCCAAAGAGATAAGCAAAGAGACAGAAAATCAAAGTAAAGAAAAGAGGAAATGCTCCCTGAGACTGCAGTATTTTTGCTCTGTAAACACCTCGTGCATGAAGAACCTAAGGAAGAAAACAGATGGTAAGTATTTCTTATGGGAGTGGGTAAAGGGGTCTGTGTGGTGTGTGTGTGAATGAGACGCTGGCTGGGCAGCCCAGACTGGTGAAATGAGTGTGGTGGCTTCTCATGCTGCGGTACCATGCTCTCGTGAGAGGGACGGCCAGTACGGAGGTGAAGCGAAAGGCAACGAGTGAAAGTGACCCCCAGGTGGCTGGGACAGGGTCCCAGGGAAAAAAGGGGTTGTAAAAACCCTGGGTGGCTGGGACAGGGTCCCAGGGGAGGGGTTGGACCCCTCAGGTAGGGAGCCGATGGTTTTCCTAGACAATCCACTGGGAAAACGGGATAAGTGGGGGACCCCAAAACATTGTCGGATTGAAGGTTGGGTAACCTAAGAGCATCCGAGTGAGTGGCCAAATGCATGCATGACTTTTTGCCAGATTGAGGATAAAAACACGAAAAGGGCTAGGGGTGTAAGAATCAAGATACCAGGGTTTTAAAAACTGACCAGGTTGAGAAACACTAGAGGCTCAAAAAGTGTGATAATCCAAGAGCATCTGGAGGTTAGCTAAATACCTATAGGTAAATAATAAACATCAAAAGAGGGTACCATTTTTCTTGTAGTGTCTGCTTGTGTTGTCTTGTTGCGAAAGAGGGTGAGCAAGGAAGGTGTATTGAATTGAATAAAGGTGAATGAATGAATGTAAGAATACCAATCTTTTTATGTTGTCTTTGTGTGAGTGAATTGTATGAATGCATACGTAATATAGATTGTTGAAGCTGAAAAGGAGTTTTTTCGGAAGAAAGTATATGGTATTGTGCTACTGAGGTAAAGAGTTTTCTGTGCCTTGTGGGGAGGGGAAGGTGAAAGGTGGTGTTCAGGCTGCTAGGGAAAGCAGATACCAAGTGGTAAGGAGCTAAAATACTGAAAATGGGACAGAAAACTCGTAAAAATCAGAATTCAAAAATAAAAAAAGGAAAAAAAGAGTTGGCAGCAGAAATACCCCAAGATAGCCCGCTGGGGGCTTTGTTAGCAAATTGGGACCTAAATCCTTGTACAAGAGAAAAAGACAAAATTAAGATGATTCAGTATTGTATGATTGAGTGGACAAGGAGAGAAATAAGATCTGACCATGTTTATTGGCCTAGATATGGTTCCTTTGAAAGGTGGATTTGTCAGGCTTTAAACATATACATAAATTCAAAGGAACCATTTAACCCGGACGAAAAAGAATATGCTGCCTGCTGGAAAGGAGACATTGATCCCGTAAGAATTTTTAAAATATTTAAAACCCCACAGACAGAGCAAGAAGAGAAAAAGAAAGAGAAAAGGGCTTAGATGCCTTAAAATTTTTGCCTCCCTCACCTCTGCCTGCTGCCCTACCTGTCCCTACTCCCGCACCACTTTCTCCCCCGCCTCTGCCGGCTGCCCCAAACGCCCCTGTTCCCCTGGCCACCCGCCCCTGTTCCGAGGCCACCCCTCGTCCGCGGCCATCCCGGCCCCGGCGGCTCCCCCTCACACGCTGCTCCCTCGCTGCTGCCGGCCGCCCAGCCGTTCATTGTCCCCAGCCGTTCATTGTCCCCAGCCGTTCATTGTCCCCAGCCGTTCATTGTCTCCAGCCGTTCACAGCCCCCAGCCGTTCATTGTCCCCAGCCGTTCACAGCCCCCAGCCGTTCATTGTCCCCAGCCGTTCACAGTCCCCAGCCGTTCATGGTCCCCAGCGGTTTATTGTCCCCAGCCATTCATGGCCATCCAGCCGTTCACAGTCCCCAGCCGTTCATGGTCCCCAGCGGTTTATTGTCCCCAGCCATTCATGGCCATCCAGCCGTTCACAGCCCCCAGCCGTTCATTGTCCCCTCATGGTCCCCAGCCGTTCATTGTCCCCAGCCGTTCATTGCCCCCAGCCGTTCATTGTCCCCAGCCGTTCATGTCCCCAGCCGTTCATTGTCCCCAGCCGTTCATTGCCCCCAGCCGTTCATTGTCCCCAGCCGTTCATGTCCCCAGCCGTTCACGGTCCCCAGCCGTTCATGTCCCCAGCCGTTCACGGCCACCACGCCTGTGTTTGCCCCAGCCCCGGCCGCATGCTCGGGGTCGCTCCCTCAGACATGCCGGGACATGTGCCAGCCCCAGGCCCGGCGGCACAGCCCGCGGCAGCTCCGCCAGAACCCCGCCTGTCCCAGCCACGGCCGCTTCGGCCGCCCTTCCCCGTGCCGCCTGTCCAGGCCCCAGCGGCTCTGCCCTTGATGGCTCCGGCTGTGCCCAGTACAGCCAGTAAAGAACACGTGCAAAGGATTCCTGCCCCGATTTGGTTTCCACCAGAAAACCCTGTCCCATCGGTGGTTCCGCCTGCAGCCCCCGCCAAGCCGCCGCCTTTCCTGGAGGCCTCAGGCCCGGGGTGGGCCCCTGTCTCCACCCCTCCCTCTCTGCCAGTCCCAACACCCCTGCCTTTGCCACCCTTCCCCTGGTAAAGACAAGCCCTGCTGGCCAGGGGAGTTCTCCTCTTCGAGGGGAAACACCACACCGACATAAGGATAAGAAACAGGAAAACTGGGATAAAGGGATCAATTTATTCCCATTACGGGAAGTTCCTATGGGAGGGGCAAACACAGGGTTTGTAAATGACCCTTTGACTTCTTCAGAAGTCAGAAATTTTAAAAAGGAGATTAAAGGGTTGCTGAAAAATCCTGTAGGTGTTTCAAAACAAATGAAAAAAAACAAACCTGAAGTAATGAAGATTTTTGCTACTTCTACTAGGACTCAAAATTGATTGTCACACTCCTCGCTCAAACCCAACTGACAATATAAAAGTAAGATTATTAAGAAACAAAAAAATTTCTAATTTAATTCTAATGTAATCTTGTCACTGAAACTGTGGGAAGAACCAAAACTTTTCAACAGCAGTTCTAGTGTTAGAAAATCAAGGCATTACTTTATTCTGGCCAGGATGTGGCACAGAAATAATTTCTTCCACACATAGCCCTTGTGTGCAGAGAGAATAATTCTGTGACAAATGAGGTTCACTAGATTCAGCCTTAAATATTTACAGTCCAAACCCCACAGAAATCCATTGATTTATTCTTCATTGCTTCAAAGTTGTGCATTGCTTAGTATTTGGTTTCCCATAGGACCGGGATTTCTTTGGCTCTGATGTTAATTAGGTCGGCACTCCTGGATTTCCTTATCAGTTTTACAGATGAGGTGTCTCCAACTCTTCCAGGGGCAGTGTATGGGGTAGGTGTTCCTTGATGTTTGCTGATGGTCGTTGATGTTTTGTTGATGGTCGTGGTCTTTGTGGGTGTCCTTTGAGCTATTCCCTGTCCATTGAGATGTTAAGCTCATCTCGGTTGAGTGGTGTAACATCCTCTAAAAATTCCCTTAAAATTCCTTTCCCCAGGGCAAAGGCAAAGCAATCCTGACTAGAGAAGTAAATTTTAAAACATTTTTAAAATTGGTCTATTTCCCATCAATGTGATCCCACCCAGCCCGGTGTGTGAGTGTGACTGAGAGCCAGAGTGGAATTGTCCCGGTGCCTTCCCCAGCCCCTGTGGCAGTGCAGGCACAGAAAGGCCTGAAGCTCAAGCAGTGGCAGCAAGGCTTGGCCCCCAGTGTGTGGAGATGGCCGAGGAGGTGGCCAGGCAGACGATTCCAGCAGAGGATCTGTGGGCAGGCACAGGGGCTTCCCCCGCTGTGGAGCCCTGGCTGCTGCTCCGGTGCCTTCAGTGCTGCTCAGTCGTGGTGCAGTGTGGAATAAGGACTGCACAACTGGGAATTGTACAGCAGGTTTGTTTTATTCCAGCTCCAGGGACACAGAGGGGATATTTCCACCAATTGTGTGTGCTTAGTCGAGACAGGTTCCAGGTTTGAATACACTGAGATCCCACAGAACTCCAGCTCCCTGCCCACCCATTCTCTGCCCATTCTCCACCTTCTTGGACTGTATATTACAATCAGTCTTTCATGGTGCTACGCCTTCTGGGGGTTGTGGTCAGGGGTGTCCTGATGAAGTAAGAAGTCTTCCTCGGTGTTGGCTATTGGACCTCCATCTCTGAGCAGATGCAGTGAAGGTTTGGTAATTCCAGGTCAGTTTTCTCAGGCCAAAACCAGGAGCCTGGTTCTTGCTGGTTTCTTAATCAACTGGTTCTGCTTTATTGGGTCTTCACAATAGCTAAGTCCCTCTTTCCTGAGTTTTGACGATATAAATCTTCTCTCTATGGCCTTTGCCTAGCAACTAAATTCCTGTGTATTCTGTTCATTGGTCCTTCCTAACAAGTTGCACTCCTGTGTGTTCTGGCACAAGTTGTTTCTCTCCTTGGGCCCTGGGCTTCATCCCTCAGGGGCTGTGGAAACTCTGCCATGGCCTTTGCCTTCAGCTCGGCCTTTTCCTCCTCCCTTCTTGCCTTCCCCTGCTGTGCCTTTGTGACCAAGTGCTGCAGGGGCTTCTTGTGGCCCTGGTGCAGCCCCCCTGAGTGCCTGTGGGTGCTCATCCTCTGACAGCTGCTGAGCTTTCTGCAAATCATTCCTTTCTCCAGCCACCCAAACCAAATCCTTACAAGATGACCTCGCTCCCTCCGTGTGTAATGCCCATTTGGCAGCCGTTCCTGGCTGCTGTCCCTTGTTCTCCCCGTGCCCTGCAGAGCCCGTATCCCAGAGCCGGGGCCTGTGGTGCCGCAGTGTCCCAAGGCGGCTCCCCCGGCGGGCAGGGCCGGCAGCTCCACGGGGCCGGGCAGCGGCCGGGGCGTCCCGCAGCCTCCTGGGGGCCGGGGGCCAGTGCCGGCCCTGCCCGGGGGGTGCTGGGGTCAGGCAGCGCCCGGCGCTGAGCCCCGGCTGCCCCACAGCCCCGGCCCGGCCCCGCAGCTCCCCACAGGCCCCCAGCCCGTGCTCCCGGTGCCGCACCTCTGCGCCCGCTGCTGCCGCTGCCCAGCCCAGAGAAACCCCCTGCAATCCTGACCTCCTTGTCTGCCTCTGCTGGGAACCGGGGACACAAAAGGAATTTTAGCTGGGAAATTTTGAGGATAAGATGGGAAGGTGCTGTAAAACATCCCAGTCCCCACTATTGCGAGGTGAAGCCCGCAAAATATCCCCCAAAGGGGCATTTGTGGCTCGACTTCGGGGTCCTGCGAGATCCAAACATCCCCTCCCCTCCAAAATGAAACCCTCCAGGGTTACTTATTGATATTTGGGGCTCAATTCCGGAATCTGCGAGCTCCAAACACTGCCCAAGGAAAAACACTGCTCGAGGCCCCCCCCGACAGATTTGGGGCAGGCTTCTCGTCCCCGCTCACCTGCACAATGTGGTGGGGTCGATGGTCCCGTGGCCGCGGGTGCTGCTGCGGACACAGGGAGCACTGGAACCTCCCGTTTCTCCTTCTTTTCCCGCCCGTGTTCCTCGGCTTCCTGCTCCTCCTTTTCCTCTCTCCCTCCTCCTCCTGCTCCTCCTCCTTCCTAATCCCACCTCCTCCCCAGTTCCTGCCTTCTGTATATTTAGAGTGGAGAATCTTGTTTATTTTTAGAACTAGAACAAAGATCCCAGACGGAATGAGCCTTGCTGGTTTTAGTCAGAAGCATCAGAGACTAAAGGTCCTGTTTCCTTTGGTTTTCTCCCGCCCTTGTTCCTCCTCAGTGTTCAGGCTGGGCTATGTATGAGGCGTCCTTATTGCTGCATCTTCGCAGTTCCTCTTGGATCCTTTGGGCAATAGGCTGTGTGCCCTGGGAGGATTCTTTGTGCTCCTTGGTGACACAGGAGAGAACCTTCCAGGCGGTTTTTGCGTGAGCTGCTGCCGTGATGTCACAGGAGCATTGCCACGTCCCCATGGTGTTCTGTTGCTGTGGGACACAGAGGCCACAGTGTCCAGAGCGGCTCTGGGCGCTGGGCGTTGCAGGAGGATCCTCCTGCCCGAGGCATTCCCAGCAGCCAGCCCATGCCCTGACGGGTGTCTTTCTGTGCTTGCAGGGGTACAGTCTGCAGACTTGTGCAGCACAGCCAGAATGATGCAGAATGTGGTTGCTGCAGTTTGCACTCTGTACTCTGTGGCGTATTCGGGATATTTCTTAACCCACTTGGCATGTAAGTCAAGGTTTTCCCTCAGTGCAGCATCTGTGGCTTTGAGCTTGCTGTGTGCTTTCTGTTCTTCCTCTGGAACTGAGTTGATTTTTTAACCAAGTTGCCATGAAGACACCCTTGGTTTGGGAGAGCTCCTGCCAGCAGCTGCAGCTGAAAAGGGGGGTGTCTGCAGCAGCGGGGTGTGCACAGCATTTGCAGTGAGGCCTGGGGGCGTTCTGTACTCTCAAGGGGAGAGTCTGGAGCCTGGAGCTCCCGCAGTTTGCTGGTCCAGCCCACAACTGACACAGCCCAGTATTTTGTGCTGTTCTCTTGCTTGCTGTGTGAAGGGACTGTGGCTCCTGGAGGGATGCTGTGAAAGCAAAATGCTCTCTTGGGGTTGCCTTGCTCTGTGGCATTTCCCACCACAGGCATTTTTTTTCCTAACAGCATCTGGTTCATGTTCCCTCTGCCGTTGCAGGGCACCTCACACGTGGATTTCGAGCAGCTCCTCCTTCGGTGAGTTCAAAAGGAACCTTTGGTGTTTGGAATTGTACAGCAAGTTGTGAGCTCAGCGTGTGTCAGCCGAGTGCAAGCCTGGGAGGCTGAAGGAAAGTTCCTGTCAGTGTCTGCAGCAACAGAAGCAAAGGGATCCCCGTCAGTTTTCTCCTTTTCTGTTGAAGAGTTTTTGAAGAGCTGCAGGTCTGGTTTTGTAGGCAGAAGATTGCTTGCTGTCTTTAGCCATGGTGGAATATCAAATTCCCAGCAATAAGTGGCAATGTCGACTATAGCCCATTGTTTGTTTGAACAGCTCGGAACCCTATTTCTGCTTAGTGCAGCTGGATGTGTAGCTGAGGATAAATAAGGTGAAAACTGAGAGAGAACTTCCCGTCCCTCACGCTACTGTCTGTCCACAGGGCACAAAAGCAGCATCAGCACCTCCTCTGGCTCCCTCTGCTTCCAAAGAGGAGGCCAAAGAGGAGGAAGGCAGCAGTGAACTTCCCACTATTCTGGGGGATAATGGTGAACTTCCCTCTGTGCCGGGAGACGGCAGTGAACTTCCCGCTGTTCTGGGAGATGAGGGCGAAAGTCCCGCGGATTGGGAATACAACGGCGAGGCTCCCGTGGTGTGGGACAAGGACAGTGGACATCTCCCAGAGTGGAACGAGGATGGTGGTTGTCGCTTGGCACAGGACAAGAATGGCCAAGCTCCCGTGGTGTGGGACGAGGATGATGGACATCTCCCGGTGTGGGATGAGGACGGAGGACATCCTGTGGCTTGGGAAGAGGAGGCCGAACATCTCCCAGCATGGGAAGTGGATGGTGAACGTCCTGTGACTTGGAAAGATGATGGTGAACCTGCGGCGTTTTGGGAAAAGGATGGAGAACCTGCAGCGTTTTGGGAAGAGGATGGAGAACCTCCCTCTGCTTGGGAAGAGGACACTGAGCCTCCCTCTGCTGCAGGATCCTGTGCTGAATATTCTGACAGCAGCACAGCCCTGGAGCCAGAAGGGAGAGAGGAGTGGTGCCTGATGCAGCTGAGTACGTCTGCTCTGTTCCTGTGTGCCAGAGCAGGGTGCTGTGTGTGTGTCTCAGCATCAGCTGCACCCAGTGTTGCAGCTGAATGTCACAGAGTCATTGATTGTCCTTCCCCAGCTGAGAACAAGGGCCCTCAACCAGTGGGGCTGCATCCTTGCAGCTCTACTGCAAGGTGGGGTCTCCATCTGGGAGGGAGGGTCTTCCATGTGGTTTCTTTCAGGGAACACCGTGAGCGTGGGGGAGCCTGCGGAGAAATACCTGGAACTGGAGCAGATTGGCCAAGGGTAAGTGCAAGGCAGTTACTTCTACACAAGCAGGGCCCAGGTATTTTGCTGGTGCAGGATCAAGTGAGAAGTCAGGAGAGCTCCAGACACCTCCAGACACTGGGGTATGATCCTGCTGTCTCTCAGTCCTGATCAGAATTGATAACTGTGGTCAGATGGCACCGCCAAAGGCCCCTGAGGCTGGCAGTGTCCTGCCTGCAGCAAGGAGCAGGACTTGGAAGATCTCCTGTCCCTGGAATTGGATTGCCTAAGAGAGCAACTCACCATCTGGTGACTGTCAGAAAACTCTTCTCAAGAAGATTTCTTTCAAATATTTTACTTCCAAAACTATCCACTGGTCAGGATTATCAATATAATGGTTTACAAACAGAAACCAGAGATGAACTAATAAGGGCTCTTTTCAGCACAAGTAGTAGACCCCATAGATTCAGTAACAGACACAGAGCTGCTGCACTCAAGGGGGAAATGCATGATGCCCTGATGGCAGGGCTCTTGTGGATCCTGCAGGTCTTAGGCAGGAAATGAAAAGGATGAAATACATTCTTTTCTAGTTCTTTAGCTACTCAGCCCCCCACCTCCTGCTCCCCCACCAGGTTTTGAACTAAAAGGAATTCATCATGGACATTTGGGATTTGCTTCAGCACTTGTCCTTCATCTTTGGCCTCAGCTTTCCCTTGCACACCTTGTGTGGCAGAGGGCTGGTGGCTGCTGCGCCGTTGTTTGAAGGGTTGATGCACCCGTTCACCCTTCCTGAATGCTACAGGCAGAAGAGATCTCCTGTCTGGTTGACTTTCACTCCCAGGGCCTAAAGCACTGCTTCTTTCTCCTCTGCTGTTTTGTCTCCAGGGCTTTCGGAACCATTTATAAAGGACTCGACAGGGCCACTGGAGGAGAGGTGAGTGTCAACACGCCCAGCACGGCTGGCAGCCCCCGAGGGCTTTCTCCTCTGCTGGGAGCTGTGGCTGGAGCTTTGGGGGCCCAGCAGAGCTTTCCTGCACAGGCTGCTCCTCTGAAGGCAGAGCAGTGTCAGCCTGCAGAGCACGGCTGGGACAGACTTGGAACTTCTCAAGTGTCCAAAGGAATGCGAGGAGGGCAGGAATGTCTGTCAGAGCAGGACATGCTGGCTTGGTCTTCACATCTAAAACCTTGAATGCATCAGCTGGTGGAGACTGAGCCAGATTTATCTTCATCCCAGCCTCGGACAGGAGCACTGTTTAGCAGTTTTTCCATGCTGAGTTTCATCTTCAAAGGGTACTTCAAGTCCTAATTAAGGAGAGATCCTGCTTGGGATCTTAGTTTGGGGTTTTAGTGCTCCTGCAGCTGCTGACAGAGAGAGAGGGAGAGCAATGAGAAGATGGATGTGCAGAGCAAAGCTCTTTCCTAAAGCCTGCAGTTGTGTTTGGGTCTGGTGTCAGTGACAGCCTGTGACAAGGATTGTCTGAGCAATGGATGTGTGTGTTTGCTTTGTTGTGCAGTCCCAAACAGAGCAGCTGCATTTGAAGTCATGACCAAATTCCATAGAATTGCTAAAGGGTTCCCAGCTATTTTGCTGTTTTCACAGGACCAGAATTACCTCCTGCTTGCAAAATGGGTCTGAATAATAATGAACATCATCATCGTTATAAGAGTGGTGGTAAACTAGGGCCATTGGAGAAGACTGTAGGCGCAGAGAATGTTGTTAGAGCTTTGAAGCTGAGGGACCATTTCTGCAGAGCTTACAAGGCCTAATGTCTCTGGCCATGTGTCCTGTAAGCAGCCCCCAGCGAGCAGAGCAATGGGCTGTGGGAATGGCACTTGCTGAGCTCTGGTGTCCCATCCCAAGGCAGTTTGGCACGGCCTGGCTCTGTCACTCCCAAAAGACTCGCCCCGTGTTTGCTGTGGCCTCCTGCCACAGACTCCTCCAGTTAAAGGTCTGCAATGTCCCTTCAGGTGGCCATAAAGAAAATGAGTCTCACAGGGCAGAACAGGGAACGAGCTGTGAATGAGATCCTCATTCTGAAGGACAAGAAGAACCCCAACATAGTCAGCTCTTTGGACAGGTGGGTGTTTCAGGTCTCATCCCATGCACGGGCCCTGCGTTAATCTTTCCTGGCATCCGTAGTCTGTAGCCTGTTTTGAAAAAGGCTGACCCGGCCATATCTTCCCAAAACAACAGCCTGGCAGTTCACCCCCTCCATGTGCTTTTGTTGCATTGGTTTGTTTTTTTCTTCAAGTTGACCCTATTTTCTGTGTCTTACAACAAGTGCTGATAGTCCATGGCAGAAATTCTTTCCCTTGGCTGCTTCTTCCCAAATCTTTTCCATTGTTGCAGATGCCAGGAAGACCAGGTTCTTGTTTCCAGAAATGTCTCATCTGCCCATTTTTCAATGGCCCTGCCTGTTTCTGAAGAGACTTTCTGCGAGGTTTTCCAAACAGTTGACCACTTTTATCCCAAGTGCTGCATGGCCTCCCTCCCTGGATAACTCTGGAAGTTGTGTTGCCTTGTTCTGGAGTGAATGGTGGAACTGATGAGTTCAGATGCTGAACCAGGAGGGGGCAAGTGTTGTGGTTTCACATTGATCTGGGTGGTTGCTAAACTGCATTTTTCGCTTGCTTGCCATCTTAGACCTCTCCTTTTTCACGGGTGTCTCCTTGTCCTTTAGACTGTGCAGATTCCAAGGCCTGTGCAGCCTGGCAGGAATGTCTCTCCATCTGATTCTGTCCTCATTGACAAGTGACCTAGAAACAAAACCCCACTCGAGGCTTTTCCATGGGGGAATTGAGCACTGCACATTCATCTCTGTGCCATTGTTTTCCTCTTCCAGCTTCCTTGTTGATGGAGATCTCTGGCTGGTGATGGAATACATGGATGGAGGAACTTTGCAGGATGTTGTCAGACAGACACGCATGGCTGAAGGAGACATGGCAGCTGTCAGTCAGGAGGTGAGGGATCCTGCTTGTGCCTCCCATGGCTTGGACACGATGGTCCTTCCAAAAGGGCAGGAGAACAGGAGTGGCTCCATGCTCAGGGCTTTGTTTCTGTGTTGTTTTTTTGAGCTGGAGAAGAAAGAGCCACTGCAGGGAATGGCCTGCCAGCATCACTGCACTTCTGTTCTTGTCCTCTTTCCTGCTGTTGGGGTACTCTGTCTTTTTTGATTTGATTTGCTCTTCTCAGCTTTGCCTTGGAACCATTTGCCTGGAGCTTGTCTGCACTGCACTCCTGGCCTGTCACAGCAAAGTTTCTGCTGGAAGAATTCTAAACTCTCCTTTCTTGTGTGATATATTCCAGCCATTGATTTTTATCCTCATGTTTCTTTTCCTCTCTCAGTGTCTGCAGGGCCTGGATTTCCTCCATTCAAACCAGGTGATCCACAGAGATCTGAAGAGCTCCAACATCCTTCTGGGAATGGACGGCTCCGTCAAGCTGGGTGGGTGTTCCTGGCCAGGCACGGCGCTCCCAGGGTGTGGGGCTGCTTCCCAGTGATGGCCAGAGCCCCACAAGTGCTGCTGGTGGCACTGCCCAGCCCCTGCTGCCCCTGCAGAGAGCTCAGGAGAGGAGCAGAGTGTCAGGAGTGGGTTTGCTCTGGCTATGGCCCTTCCAGAGGGGCAGGAGCTGGAATCTAAATCTTCAGGGGAATCAGTAAAAGCCACTGCATGAAAGCTGAGGGTTTCTTTAAGGGTCCAGTTCCATCTTTCCTTGGCTACAGCCCTGAGGACTTTTCCAGCTGTTACTGCATTCTCAGACGGAGAGTGGGGAATCTTTGTGGTTGGTTTCCTCATTCCAGGTGCCTTTGACAGGGTTTGTTTCTGTCCTCAGCTGATTTTGGCCTCTGCGCTCAGCTCAGCCCTGAGCAGGACCAGTGCAGCTCCATGGTGGGCACCGCTCACTGGATGGCCCCAGAAGTTGTGACCAGTTCTCCTTATGGCCCCAAGGTGGACATCTGGTCCTTTGGGATTGTGACCATTGAGATGATAGAAGGAGAACCTCCTTACTTCAAGGAAACGGGGGCCATGGTAAGAGGCAAATTCTGCAGTGTTTGCAGAGGCCTGTGAGCACAGCGTGACCCTGCGCTGGGAGGAGCAGCTGAAGGTTTCTGCACATTGAGAAGGGAATTCCCAGAGGACTCGAACCTGAACACAGATGAATATTCTGCAGTCTCCAGCAACAATTTGCTTTAGGCTTTAAGTTGTTGCAGCTCTTCTATCTGTGAGGATGACCTGAAAACACAAAGCCAGTATCAGCTCTAATGTTATCTTGCAAAAAAAACCCCAACACACCCCAAAACCCACACTCAAACCCCAAAAATTTATGGAGTTTCTAAAATTTATGGGTTTTGCAAGATTAAGTCCCTCTTGGCTCTTCTCACTGGCAAAGTTGTCTAACACATGAAGATGATTATTTAACATCCCCATAATGCAACATGTTTCTTTCCTGTCCCAAGCTCCTTTCTCCATGTCACCGAGCCTGAACTTTCAGCAACACAAACCTGTTTCTGGGATGGGGCATCAGGAATGAATTTGCTTGAGTGTCAGTGGCCCTTCAGAGACACATTTGATGTAAGAATCCTTTGAAATAACAGTCACACTGGCTCTTGAAAGTGGCCTGTAAAGCTGGTGTCCGTATTTGGAGAAGCAAAATACGCTGTTTCTGATGGAAGTGCCTACTAACAAAGCCAATGAAATTTGCCCTCAAGGAAAGATCATTTGGATATTGCAATGGCTGTGGCTGCAACAGGGTTTGGGATTTTGGGTTGGTAAAGAAAAATGAGGTGTGAGCAGCACCTCTGCCAGGGAGGAAACTGCTGCTGGAGCTGGGGCTGAGAACCTGGGGTCGATGTGAGCAGCTGTGGGTGTGAAGGAAGCTGGCAGAGCGCTGTGTTTGCTTTTCCTGCAGGCTCGCGCTCTGATCCGGCAGAACGGGACCCCGCGGCTGCAGGAGCCCCGGCGCCTGTCGGCTCTGCTGCGGGACTTCCTCGAGTGCAGCCTGGAGACGGATGAGGAGCGGCGCTGGTCTGCCCAGGAGCTGCTGCAGGTGAATGCAAAGCGGCTGCAGGGGAAACAGCAGTGCCAGGGAGGGGTTTTCTTGTGGGGCCCTCTCCCGTAATCTCCAGTCTCGCTGCTTTTCACACGCAAAGCAAGCAGAATCCTCGCCTGGTTTGGGTTGGCAGGGTCCTTTCGAGGTCATCTGGACCTGGTGCCCTCAATGGGCAGTATTGGAAAAGATGGGAGACGAGTTCCAAGCTGTCATGGTCAACAAGTCTCGCTTTATTGTACAACCAGTCGTTTTTTATACACACAATAATTAGCTCATGCATATTGCAAAATCTAAGCTCAGGATTGGGTCTAACACTAATGCTTTGTTTTCTATTGCTAGCCTTGCGATTCCAAGTTCCCATCTCGTTAATTTTCTTTACTGCATACCAACTATTCTCAACAACCCAGCTGTTATCTCTGCACCTGTGTTTCAAGGGCACTGTTGGCCCTGCTTCAGTCACGTACGCCTAGTTTCTCACACAGAGACTAGCTGAGTCTGGCTGCTATGTCCTTTCTCACGCAGCCATATCTCAGGCAGGCTTCCCACATTTCCCCCGTTTTCTTTTTGTGCTAACAAAAGCTGTTTCCCACCACCATCAATCATGTTCATAAGCATGCGTTGCAAGCATTTTATAAGACATGGCAAAAGCAATAAGGTAGCTACAATAACAATTAGCAAGATTATTCCATGTTGCAGCAATGAAGTTACCCAAGGGCCAAAACCGAGTCCTTTCAACCAATCATCAAGTCCAAAGCCTGTGGATTTCTGTAGATGTGTGGTTAGTTCTTGCAACTTAGAAAGCTGAGCATGGATAGAGACTGAGTGATCAGACAAGTTCATGCAGCACATCCCTTCAAACTCTTCGCATCCATGTCCTTGAGCCAGCAGCAGGAAGTCGATAGCTGCTCTGTTTTGGAGGGACGCATGCCGCACTGAATCCACATCGATCAGCAGGTCTGAAATGGCCTTAGAAGTAGCATTAGTTTGTTTAGCCAGCCAACAGGCCATCCTATCCAACAATGTTAAAGCCCGAGCAGCTGCTGCTTGAGGGACAAAAAATGATATTGCAATGATTTCACCCGGGGACCAGAACGTTACATCATCTCTGCACTCTGGGGTGTATGCGTGTATCATTCGTTTTGACCTCAATCGCATGTGATTCCTGTGTTTGTGTAAGATCATGGTCATATTAGGTGTCAATAGGGTCAACCTTCCTAATGTACACGGACCACCCTCTATCCTTGATGGAATACCAGCCCATGCCCTATCCCCACAAATGAAAAATATCCCTCTTGGCAAAGCAATCGGAGTGTTAGATGACCGAGAAACATTTGTGCTAGTATAGTTACACCAAGCAGTAACATTTCTATACGCAGCTATAGTGGCATTATCAATTATGGGAAAAGTCTGATTTCCAGTAGGTGTACCAGAGGCTCGAAGTGTACTTGTCCAATTAAACATAACACAGGCATCTGCTTTCACTGATCCTAGTAGTTCTAGCTCTTGAGGTTCCCTGGGGGCTGGAGGGAGGTAGGGAACAATTTGGTCCCAATGATCTGCATAGTTTTGGCATAACGTATGGGAATGGGTCGAGGTGAAAGGACATGGCCACACATCAGTGGGCAATCCCACCAGGCAGGTGGTAAAGGGGTTACCGGGAGAGGAGAGAGACAGGCAGATTGCCTCCTGGCCTGTTTGATTTGCTAAGGTAACCCATATGTTTTCTTTAGGTTGCGTGGGAGCCCAAAAACTTTCCACCCCCTGCATGATGGCCACAACGATCAAAATCAACCCCATGTTTGCGATTAATTCAATCCTGCCTTGGATCTCTCCTTTCTTTTTTTCCTTTTAAGTTTCAATCGTTGAAATCTGCGGTTAATACTCTCCCAATCAGCCGGATCAATGGACCATTGCCGAGGTGCAAAACATGTAATCTCACAACGCTTTTGCAACACCTCAGACTTTCTAATAGCCTGAACTCTTATTATGGCCCTACTTAGGTCGTAACGGAAAAGGGCCAGAGTGCGCTGTTCTTCGCTCTCCAGCAGGCGTATGGCCTGCCCAAAGGGTAACCCTGTTTCAATTGATAATACTCTCTCCGGGTGGGCAGCTCCCCAAGACTGCACACAGCTAGGGCATGCAAGGTCAAAAGGTAACACTCGCTGATGAACCCACTCGACTGTGTTACAACCCCCACAATGCAACAATATCCAGGCCCTATGGGTACCATCTACACAACAAACACAAGCATAAGGCAACAGCTGTCCGCTACTATATCGACGCAAGCGAGAGATTAGATAACCAAACTCATCCGGTGATCGTATCTGCAGCTGGGCTGGGCTGAAGCAGGTCTGCAGGAAGGGGAGATGTGGTCTGAGTAGAAGACCCAGCCTCAGTTGAGGATTCCTGATGTAAGTCGGCTCCAGTTTGAGGCCGCTGCGCCGGTCTCGCGCTCCGAGCCGGTATCCACTCTGGTCCTGTAGGGGTAGAAACACAGAGATACCCTCTTCCCCAATATAGTACTTGAACAGGGCCTTTCCATTCTCCTAGCCTGGGGCACTTGTATTTCACCCAAACACCTGTGTTCCTTAGTACGCCACTGTCCTCCCTCTCTTCCAGAGTATGGGTGATAGCAGCAGGTGTGGTTGCTGACCCAAAGATGCACAAATGGTTCATTACGAACAAGGCCTTTGCTAGTCGCTGCTGAACATCCCTCACATCCTTAAACTTATCCAAGTATGTTTTTAGGGTGCCATGTGTTCGCTCCACAATGGCTTGACCTTGTGGATTATGGGGTATTCCTGTAACATGTTTAATTCCCCATTGTGTCAGAAATGCCTCGACCTTTTTACTAACGTACGCCGGCCCATTGTCTGTTTTCAGTTGTTGACACACCCCCATTACGGCAAAACATGATAGTAAGTGCCGAATAACATGCAGCGCCTTTTCTCCTGCTTGCGCCGTGGCCCAAACATAATGACTAAAGGTATCTACTGTGACATGGATATATTTTAACTTCCCAAAAGCATTTATATGCGTGACATCAGTCTGCCAGATCTGATTACTAACTGTACCTCTAGGATTTACCCCCTGACCCAGACCAAGACCCTGATTATGATTGCTACAAACAGGGCAGCTACGCACTATATCCGTGGCTTCTGCTTTGGTAATCTCAAACTGCCTTTGCAACCCCCTCGCATTCTGATGATATAATGAATGGGCCTCCCTAGCCATCGTGAAGGGTGGCAAGGCTGGCATCACAGCGGCAGAAACCAATTCATCTGCTTTCTTGTTGCCTTCCCCTAACCCAATGTCCCATTTGTGGCTCCTGATGTGTATAATTGCATAGGGCTCTGTTCTATTTCCCAGAGCCCGTTTCAACTGCAAGAATAAACTAAACAGTCGTTTGTTGGCAACTTCCTTAATCGTGGAGTCTTCAATCCGGGATGCCACCCCCACAACATAAAGAGAGTCCGACACGACATTAAGGGGTCCGCTTAGGTGTGATACAGCCCAAACCACGGCCAATAGTTCAAGCGTCTGTAAAGAGTCCTCAGGTTCTGCTTTTAGGAGGTGTTGTTTCCATTCCCCCTGCTCTTGCCAAACAACGGCTGCACTGCGGGATTTACGACCGGCGTCTGTGAAAGCAGTAAGAGCACCAGCAATTGGCTTGTCCTCACGTAGGGGTCGGGTAATCCAATCCCATTCACCCAGCCACTGCAACGCTTTTGGGCGGAGTGGGCCTGTCTCTATGTGAGCCCCCGATCCCAGCAGTGCCTCCGCAAGCTCAGCAGAATTCAACAAATACCAGTCCAGGGTGGCTTTTTCCAGGGGGAGGTGAATAATGGCCGGTTCACAACCCATAACTTCCAGGATTCGCAGTCTGCCTCGTTGTATCAGTCGTGCCAAATTTTCAATTTTTGTTGTTATTGTTTTCTTTGTTTGCAGTGGTGGAGACATCCATTCTATTACCCGGGCCTCCCCCGTTTTCTTTTTGTGTTGCGTAAGGGCTCCAAGCAGGTGACCCGATCGATTGTGCCACACCGTAAGAGTTACTGGGGAGGCAGGATCCAAACGAGAAACAAACCCCTCAGCCACACAGCGTAATATCTGATGCAAAGCGTCTTTCTGCCGGGAGGTCAAGGACACCGGGGTGCAGGGATCCGTCCCTTTCAAAAGAGGCTGGAGAGTTTGGAGCAATGTATTAGGGATACCCACAACAGGTTTGAGCCACTGTAGATCTCCTAAAAGTTTCTGTGCTTCATGTAATGTAGCCGGGGTGATGGCCCCTAACAGTTTTTGCGGCCTAATTCTACTTTCTGTTATAATCCACCCAAGGTACTTCCAGGGAGCAGACTTCTGCATTTTTTCTGGGGCAACAATTAACAAATGTTCTGCTAACGTGGCTTTGATGTGCTCCACTTGATTAGGTAAAAATTCGTGTTGCTGCGCAAACAAGATATCATCCATATAATGGTAGATGATTGTCCCTGGCATTTGCTGGCGCAGAGGCTGCAATGCTGCATCTACATAAAGCTGGCATAAGGTTGGTGAATTTCGCATACCTTGTGGAAGGACCGTCCACTCGAATCTTTTGTCTGGTTCCCCTCTGTTTATGGCTGGCAGCGTGAAAGCAAAATGCTTCGTATCATTTGGATGTAGAGCAATAGTAAAGAAACAGTCCTTTAAGTCAATAATTAAAAGGGGCCAGTCTTCTGGTATTAGGGCAGGGTTGGGTAAGCCAGGTTGCAAGGCTCCCATGGGTTCCATTTGGTCATTAATGGCACGCAGGTCATGTAGCAAGCGATACTTTCCTGATTTCTTTTTGATAACAAAAATGGGGCTATTCCAAGGACTAGTAGACAGCTTAAGGTGTCCCTGCTGTAACTGTTCCCGCACCAGCTGGTGTGCTTGTATGAGACTCTCCCTTTTTAACGGCCACTGCTTAACCATCACCGGATCAGCTGTTTTCCAGACAAGTGGTATTGGGAAAGTCCAAGCAGTGGCCATTAGCCCAAAGGGTGCTCATTTGTGAGGACGAGACCCATTTGGGAAAGGATGTCCCGTCCTACTAGGCACTGGACGGTAGGTGGCAGCATTGTCACAGAAAAAATAGCTTGCAGAGTTTTTCCGTCCATAGTTACCACAAGCGTAGGTGTTTTACTGGCTAACGTCATGCCGCCTATACCTGTGACTGTCGTTGAGGAGGCTAGTAAGGGCCAGTTCTGTGGCCAGTAGTCCGGAGAAATTATACTTGAGTCCGCGCCCATATCCAACAGTCCAGTTAACTCCACAGTCTTATCCTTAAATCGTAGCTGCAGCTGTCTTTTAGGCCGGGACAAAAGATCCACGGTTAACAAGACAAGTCCTCCGGTGCTCCCGAAACCCTTTTCCCCCCGCGGTGTTGGTTGAATCGGGGGGAGGGCTTTCGCGAGTTGTGGTAGGGGCACCACTTGAGCCAATCTCTGACCCTTGGCGATTTTTAAAGGTGGAAAAGGGGTATGTACCATGACCATGATTTCTCCGCTGTAATCAGCATCCAGCAACCCAGGCAGGATAAATAGTCCGGATATCGAAGCTGATGATCTGCCTAATATCAGTCCGCCGACTTGATTGCCTTCTATGATTATAGGTCCAAAGATTCCCGTAGGAACAGTCTGTGGGTGAGGTGTCATCAGCGTAACCTCTACTGCGGCTGCCAGGTCCAGACCGAGGCTCCCGGCTGTGGCTGGCCGGAGCTGTTGGATGGCATTGCAGCTGCTACTTGTATCCCGGCGCGGCTGCTGCTCGCGCTGTGTCTCGCGTTTCCCTGCTTACGGCGGCATGTAGCAGTATTGTGGGTGTTAGATTGACAGTTAATACACCAGACACCCTTAACCTGGCACTCCTTCCTGATGTGACCGGACTTTCCACAGCGGAAGCACTTCATGCGAGAGCCGACCTGACCGGTGCGGTTACAAGCCATACCGGCCGCTGCAGTTTGGAGAGGTGCAAGGGCAGCCATGACCTGATTCTGTGATGTTTTTGCCTGTTCCTGGAGCCCTAAACCTAATTGCTTAATTGCCTCCACTAAAAATGCCTGAGAGCCAGATGGCATGCCGGCAGCCTTTTCAAGCAACAAGGGAACGGTCCAGTCTCCATTCATAGTATTTATTAATGAGCGAGTCTGTGCGTTCCCATTCTGTAATATACACTGCTTCAGTAATGCCCCTTTCATAAACTCTTGCACCCCCGCTTTATCTATAGCCTCGGCCACCTTATCTACAAACGAACCCAGCGACTCTTCCCTACTTTGTTTAATGCCCATGTATATAGGCGTTCCCCCAGGATCTTTTACCTTATTCATAGCCCTACGCGCTACCTCCATTGCCTCACGGACTTTATTGGGGCCCATTAACGCCTGAGCTTCTAGTCTAAGGAATGCGCCGAGACCTAATAGCTCATCTATTGTTATTCCGTGCAAAGGATCACCCAGTCCTCTTTGTACCGCCACAGATGCCTGAGCCTCTGCCTGCCAATGCGCATCAAACAACATAACCTGATGCTGTGAATAGATCAATCTAGCTATACCCCTAATATCCCCAGGCAGAAGCAAATGCGCATTAAAAAGATATTCAAGCATCTGCTTTGCCGGCTCACTGTTCACACCGTATTGTGCCACTGTAGTACGCAATTGTGCTAACAGCTTCCAGTCAAGCGCGCTCAGATTTGCCGTCAGACCTCCAGCTGCGTTTGGGGTAAACACCACCGGACACGCCAGGCATTGAGAGGCAACCTCCAGCAACCCTTTGTCCCCACTTTCCGCACCTTGGCGGGCCAGCGATACCCATAACTCACGCCGCTGCCTTGCCAGGGCCTCCGCTAGGTCGGATTCCGCCCCAGGGATAGGCTCCTGACTGCGGGGGGTAGGCAGATGGCTTGAAGCACCGGCAGGGACAGGGGTGCGCTCAGGGGAGTGCTCGTAGCTCTCGTCTAGGGGAGGTGCCGATGGCGCGGCTCCAGCAGGGGCCGGTGGAGCAGGCAAGGTAACCGTGGTGAAGGCAGGAGGGTTGGGGGTATTAGGATGTTGCCGCGAGGAGTCATAGGCATAATTACGTTCCTGAGCGGCTTTGACTTCTTTTGCAGCTCTTTTTTCTGCCTGCATTAATAACAGCTCATTGTGCACCACCCGCCAGAGCTTTCCAATCTTTTTAACCGGTTTATCATCCTCCAAGGTCAACTCCCACAACCTATCTCCGAACTTTCTCCATTCCGACAACTCATGCACTGTGTGGGGATTAGTAAAAAACCCATAAGACTCCCCGTGTCTCAAAAGTGAAGGTAATTCTTTATCCAGGTCGATACCCTGTATCCGCCTCTGCCTTAAGCAGGCGGTAAATAACTCATATGCCGCTTGCCTATCCATACTCACGTCAGCGCTGTTGCAACTCTCCAAAAGGCTGTCGGCGGCACGTATCGGCTGAGCTCGTCGTTACGATCACTCAGGGTCGGGGCTTCCTCGCTTATCGCCCTTACACCATTCTGGTTGCCGCAGAATCCGAACCCATCATCTTTTCTCAACTCCTGCAGGGAGGGACGCAGCGCATCACGTCCAGGGGTCACCAGATATTGGAAAAGATGGGAGACGAGTTCCAAGCTGTCATGGTCAACAAGTCTCGCTTTATTGTACAACCAGTCGTTTTTTATACACACAATAATTAGCTCATGCATATTGCAAAATCTAAGCTCAGGATTGGGTCTAACACTAATGCTTTGTTTTCTATTGCTAGCCTTGCGATTCCAAGTTCCCATCTCGTTAATTTTCTTTACTGCATACCAACTATTCTCAACAACCCAGCTGTTATCTCTGCACCTGTGTTTCAAGGGCACTGTTGGCCCTGCTTCAGTCACGTACGCCTAGTTTCTCACACAGAGACTAGCTGAATCTGGCTGCTATGTCCTTTCTCACGCAGCCATATCTCAGGCAGGCTTCCCACAGGGCAGAGACATCTTCGAGCAGATCAGGTGGCTCAGAGCCCTGCCTGACCTGAGCTTGGATGTTTCCAGGGAGGAGGCACCTTCCACATCTCTGGGCACTTTCTCTCAGTGTTTCCCCACTCTCCTGGTAAAAAAAAAATTCTTCCTTAGATCTAATCTGAGCCTGCTTCCCTCCCTACAGTAGAAATCCTTTCCCCTGTTGCAACAGAGCCTGGAAGGGACTTGACTTTGGAAAGTAACGATTGACTTCTTTCTTTTTTATCCTTTGGGCAGCACCCATTTTTAGCATCGGCCAAGCCTCTCTCGAGCCTGACCCCTCTGATCACTGCAGCAAAGCAACTGAGGGAGCAGCGGAGGACATGAAGCACTTGAGGACAGCTTATTGTTACAGTAGTTAGGACAACTAGTTAGTTATGGTAGCTAGCACACTGCTAGTTAGTTATGGTAGTTAGGACACCCTGTTTGTTATGGTTGTTATGACACCCTGTTTGTTATGGCAGCTTTTTGAATAAAAACTCCCTTAAACCTCGACTCCCTTGACATGTCCCATCCTTCTCCCACTCTGACTCAGCTGCCTGGAGTAATGTGAGGGCAGAGTGGGCCCAGCCTTGCCCAGAGCTGAGCCCCAGCAGAGCCCTGGCAGAGCCCAGAGAAGCCTCGGCATCTGCAGAGTCAGCCTGGGAGGAGTTGCTTGGGGCCTTCTCGGCTGCACTCGACTCTCGGTTACAAACTGCATATGGTGGAAAATGCCGCTGGTTCTGTAAGAAGGCAGAAAGGGCCTGGGGAAGGCCCAAGTGCTCCATGCAAGGGAAAAACTTGCCCAGTGTTGGAGAAAAAACATACCTTTATCCCCTCCCACAGAGTCCAAAAACTGTAATCCTAAAGCAAGTCAAACAGAGGCAGGGGAGCACCCCCAGCCCTTCCGCTCCTGCAGACCAAAGCATCCCTCGCCTGATTCTGAGCCCCCCGGCGCTGGTGGCCCGTGGGAGTTGGTTTTTGTCAGGCTCGCTGCCACCAGCCCAGGACAAGGGTGGGCACTGGAGGCTCCAGGCAGGGAGATGCCATCCTGGGACACATTTGGTGGCGCCTGCCAGTACAAGCAGGAGAATGTCTTTACAAATATAGGCTGTGAATCTTCTTTAGATAGGGCCAGGGACTTGTACATAGGAAGTAATGAAAGAAACTATCACTTCCAGAAAATGGTACTAATTGACATGAACTGTTGCTCAGTCACAGCTGTTAAATTCCTGGTAGAGAAGAACAACAAAGACTTAAAAGAATGATGAATATCGTTTTGTTTTAGTAAAAGAAAAAGAAAAACAGGGGTGTATGCATATTGGAGGGAGAGATGTAGTAGACAGATCAGGAAGTCTGAACCTTCCAAGGTACAGTCGCAGGGACAAGAGCAGCCACCTCCGTGCTCAGGACAGGAACCGTGACATGGCCTGACTGTGACCCCCAACCCCTGTGCCACTGCGCGCCAAGGACGGAGGGAATGGAGGATAAAGAGACATCTGGAAGGACGGAAGGGTGAGAGTGATTTGTTAAAAAAAAATGGATATTGATCTAATACCAATATCCAACTATGACGGACAAAGACTCTCTAACGGTTTGAAGTTAGAAAGTGTATGTTTATTACGACGCCGGGCAGCGTGAGGGATAGCTCCCAAATACACACGCGCAATTTACAGATGATCACAGGGTCTTTTTATGTACAAAAGTGTTGAATACCCAAAACACAAATGCATATTCATGACTCTGGTCCATCCCATTCCCCGCTTCGTACTGGTAATTAGCCAAAAAGCAATTAAGCATGCGTAGTTTGTTCTTTGAAATGGGTCGGTGGTCCTTTTTAGGGGGGTGGGGTCTCAAAATGATGAAGTAAGATGCGTCTTCCTCGCTTTGCCTTTTTAACCTTTTAGTGTTGGTGACACCTGGATCCTGTTTTCTCAAGACTATCTGATTTATGATCACATTGTGTTCTTGGAGTCTATTGATTAAGTTGACAGGTCTCCTGATTTATCGGTTCCTTAAATCCGGCTTATGTTAAAAAAAGGAAGTTTACCTCAGCAATGTCTAGTTAGTAAAAGGGGAGTCTACGTGCTAAAGTCTTTTATTCTTCAAAATGTAAAGGGAAGTCTACGTCAGCAAGTCCACGTCTAATTCTTTAACTAAAGTCCTTAATTCTTTAAAATTAATATCTCATTCCCCACTTCTTCTTTAAAGTGAGTAAATTCTTTTACTCAATATAGAGAGTCTTCTTCATCTATCCAAGCCGCACAGCTGGTGTCTCTCAAGACTAAGCCATATGCTTTTGATAGTGAGGTTAAGGCTGCTACTTGTCGTAGCATCCTCCAATTCCAAACAAGTATTGCAACAGATAAAATTAAACTTATACTAACTAAAATAAGCAACACAACTATGGGGTGGACTAAGGTGCTTAGTATACCAGTTGCTGTTGGAGACCACCCAAAAAGAACATCCCACCAATGATGAGACAAATGTTCTTCAAACCTTTTAAAAACTCCTTTGATGGTCTCTGTATCATGGTGAATTGTAATTAATGTCTTTTTGCCCCCTTCTCTAATTTCCTTTAAGATTTCTCTCAGTTCAGGGTGTTTCATCAATTGAGCAACTAGAGTCAAATTCATCCCTATGGGCACAGGCAGTATCTTCTGTACAGTATTGTTGTGATACTACAGGTGCTCGATAGGAAAAATCACATCCCTTAATTCTGACAAAATTGCAAACACACAAATTGAATTTGGTCTCCTTTACAATTTGGCTGGCTATTCTTAAGATGAGGCACGCTGTCCTTAGACAGACCCAACCTTGTCCTGTATATACCAGTGAAGTTTTCTGTTCGCCTGGATGCGTTTCAAAGTGACAAATATTTTGATCTGTATCTAAGCAAGTGTCTTTGACACCTTCCTCGCAGTGCAGGGCTCTAGATTAACAGTTTGCCATTTTCCTTCAATTTCTCGTGCCCACATCTTGTGCTCAGAAGGGTACAATACAGTTCCCTCATGGTTTAATCCTAAAGGGACTATTGGATGTATCAGGTCCACTGAGGCATCATGTGTGGTTATTGCACACCCCTCTATTTTGAGCCTAAACTGTGGACATTGACTCAAGCATTTGTCACAACATTCAGGACTAATGCAGATGGATCTCATGGGTGGGTAGTAAGTCTTGTGGAACCCATCCTGTACGAAAGCATATTTACATCCCCAAACATTTCTTCCTTCCCACAAGCTTGCATTCGTGACTTTTAGCATCTTATTTAGAGCCTTACGAGAGTAAGCGTCATAAGCTCTCCCTTGACACCTATTTATCTCAGTCACATTGTACCTGCGTGGTACTGCATTGACTCTCATTATGGTTAAGGGAATTACTGCAATAATTACAACTTTCCACATAATGTCCATACTGTCAATACATCTATTCGCGATTCAGAGTGAACTTCAGCTTCAGTTCATTATCGCCTGGTGTGATCTTCCAGATTCCTTCTGGGGCTTTCTTCACTCGGGAGTGATGGATCCAGGCCTTCTGTTCCTTGACCTTGATTGCAGTGAAGGTAGTAAGAAGCACCTGGAATGGTCCTTCCCACTGTGGTTCCAAGGTCTTTTCTGCAAAAGACTTAATATATACATAATCCCCAGGTTGTATATCATGTACTGGCCCATCTAATTCCCTGTTTTGAGCTCCAGCCACATGTTTCTCAAATTCTCTGAGTTGTCTATTTAGTGCCACCATATATCTATGTAGGGTTTCTTCCCCTACTTGCATGGGTGTTGTTCCTTCTTGAACTGCATATGGCCTTCCATCAAAAGGGCTCAGGTTTTTTTTGCCCTTGGTTTTGTCCGAATTCGCAATAATGCCAATGGGAGAGCCTGGGGCCAGGGCAAATTTGCTTCTTGCTCCAGTCTCACTATTTGTTGTTTAATCAAGTGGTTCATTTTTCCACTTGGTGCTTATTTGCTGTACAATTTTTGAAATAAAGTGTGGTCCTCTATCTGAGGATATGGTGGCTGGAACTCCAAAACGAGGTATTATTTCTTGCAACAGTGCTTTGGTTACCTCTCGGGCCTTAGCTCTTTTAGCAGGAAAGGCTTCTGGCCATCCTGAAAAAGTATCAGTTAACACCAATAGGTAACGATATCCTCCCCTCCTGTGCAGCTCTGTAAAGTCAATTTGCCATTGTTGCCCAGGTCCACAGCCTTTCCCAATTTGTCCCACTTTAGGCTTTGGGGTGTTTTTGGGATTAGTTCGGAGGCAAAGACTACACTGACAAGTTACTTGCCCCAGTGTGTTTTCTTATGTTCCCTCTGTACTAATGACCACAACAAATAGGAAGGTACTACAAGTTTTCCTTCTTTTGTCACAGCCCATCCCTCCTGGTTATAACTTGCCTTTTCTGCCTTAATAAGTCTCTTATCCTTTTTGTTGTATATTGGCTTACCTTCAATAGAAATCATCAGTTATCTTACTTTTTGCTGCTTCTTTTGCCTCTCTATCCGCCAGCATGTTCCCCTCTTCCAACTCCGAGCTCACTTTCTGGTGTGCCTTGATGTGCACGATGGCTACCTCTTCAGGCAGTTGCACTGCATCTAACAGTCTCAATATTTCTTGTGCGTGTTTAATGTTCTTTCCTTGTGAGTTTAACAGTCCTCTCTTTTTCCAAATGGCTCCATGTGCATGAACTACTCCAAATGCATACCTTGAGTCCGTATAGATGTTAATTCTTTTTCCTTTTTGCCAGCTCCAGAGCTCGAATTAAGGCAATTATCTCAGCCTTCTGTGCAGAGGTATTTGTTGGTAATGGTTTGGACTCTATTACCTTTCTGCTTGTGGCAACTGCATACCCAGCATGTCTCTTTCCACTGATGACATAGCTGCTCCCATCAGTCATTTTCAAGCGGGGTATCTTTCAGATCCAGGCGACTGGAGTAGGTGGCTTCAATGGTCTCCAGGCAATCATGGATCACTGGTTCTCCCATACTGCCGCTGAGGAAGGAAGCTGGGTTCACAATGTTAGTTACCACAATCTCAACATCATCTTGTTCCACCAGTATAGCTTGGTACTTCAGGAATCTCTGTGGGGAGAGCCAGTGCCCCCCCTTTCGTTTCCAGGACTGTAGACACTGTGTGAGACACTAGCACATCTTCTGACCCAGGGTGAACTTGCGTGCCTCTTGGATGTTCACTGCCACTGCTGCGATGGCTCTGAGGCACCCTGGCCACCCCTTAGCTGCCGTATCCAGCTGTTTAGAGGCGTAGGCAACTACCCTTCGATATGGACCCAGATTTTGTGCTAGTATCCCTAAAGCAATCCCTTGCTTCTCATGAGAAAACAAAAAGAATGGCCTACTCACATCTGGAAGTCCCAAGGCTGGTGCTGACATGAGGGCCTTCTTTAGCTGGTTTTGTCCATTGAAGATCTCTGCTTCCTTCCGTGATCAAGGCATACAGAGGTTTAACAAATAATCCATCATACCTAAAAGGGTTCTCAGTTCCTTCACTGTCTGAGGCTTTGGGGTCTGGCATATTGCCTCTTTGCGATCTTGCCCTAGGGTTCTTTGTCCAGCACTCACTTCATAGCCCAGGTCACTATTTGGGCTTTCTTTTGAGATACTCGATACCCCTGCAGGCCCAAAAAGTTTAGGAGGCTTACCGTCCAGTCCACGCATGTTTCCTGGGTCTGGGTGGCTATTAGGAGGTACTGGAGCAACTGTCCTTCTCCTGGTGGAGGTACCCAAGACTCTTAAGTCCTTTGCAAGCTGCTCCCCAAATATAGTGGGTGAATTCTTGTACCCCTGGGGAAGCACACACCATGTGAGCTGGTTCTTCCGTCCTGTTTTGGGGTTCTCCCACTCAAATGCAGAGATTTTCTGGCTGGCTTCATGGAGAGGGAGGCAAAAGAAAGCATCCTTCAAATCTAAAACGGTAAACCAGGTTAGTTCGGGAGTTAAACAATTTAACAAGGTATAAGGATTAGCAACTACTGGATACAAGTTTAAAGTTATCTTGTTAACAGCCCTTCAGTCCTGTACTAGCCTGTATGAGCAGTGGGGCTTCTTCACTGGCAGGAGAGGAGTGTTAAAATCAGAAAGTTCTCAATAATTGGATTAATCTCTTCTCTATCTTCTTTCTTTTGGGGGTTATTGTTTAACTCTTACTGGCTGTTCTCCTTCTTTAAGTTTGATTTGTACTGGTAGTGCATTCTTTGTCCTGCCTGGTATGTCAGAAGCCCACACTCCAGGAAACAATTGATACTTTTTTTTTTTCTTTTTTTTTTTTTTTTTTACCTCCACCTGCTCTAGCAGTTTTGTGCCCAAAAGTGCAGATGGAGCTTTAGGCATATATAAAAATTGAAGAATTTTTTATTATTTCCCAATTTATTCTCCAGTGATTCACAAAAGTAACCTCTTTCAGATTGGCCAGTCGCTTCTTTTACCGTAACATAGTCATTGGTTACAGGTATTAGGACCTTATTTAGCACTGAAAATGTTGCCCTGCTGCCTATTAAGAATTAAACTCTTCAGGCCTCATCCACTAAACCTTCTAGATTCCAGCTGTCTGGACCCTGGATCTTCTGGAGTTTCATTAGATCCAGGATCCAGGGTGGTGTGTCATCTAGAAATCCACAAGGTGTTTGGGAGGGGCCTTGTTTGACAGCACATAGTGCTGACCAAATTATGGTTTTGAAGATTGCTCTTTTTAGCCCTTCTACTATCAATTTTTGGTATGTTTTTAATTGTCCCAACCCCTCATCATTATTAGGATCCCAGCCTGGGTCTTTAGCCACTTTCAAAACTAATTGCTTTTCAGTTTCTGTTAAGGCATCAAGCAGCAATTGGAGGTCTGCCCAATCAGGTAAATGCTGCTTAATAATAAACTTCATTTTCTTAGCAACCCCTATTGGATCACTTCGATAACCCTTAGCACTCTTTTCCCAGATCTCTAAATCAATTGAGGAAAAGGGAACTTTAATCAGTTTTGTTTCTCCATCAGAGGTCATTGCTTGTCTTAGAGGTGCTTGTATGACCCCTGTGGTTTGTTTTCGGGCCCTGGATGCTATAGGCCCTTGTGGAGGAAGTTTGGGGGCTGACAGGGGAGGTTCAGGTTCATCCCACTCACTGTCACTGCTAGGCAGTGGTGGGTATGGTTCAGGAGTGGGTGGAGAAATCCCTGCCTTAGTTGCTGTCCTTCCAAGGGAAGATGAAGTCTGCATTTCCCCCCACCCTCCCCCTTTCCTGTCTCTTTGGAGGTGGTTTAAGTATGTCTTTTGTCTCCTGTTCTAAAGCCTCTACTTGATATACCTTGTCAGGATGTGTGCACCTCTGATTTATAGAGCAGGTGCTGCAGCAACGTTTGGGCTTCCCTTTAGTAGCTTTATTGTCCTTTTCAAGGGCCAGTACTAAAGGATCAGATAGAGGCTTCATTCCACAATGCCTTTGCTACTCAGGGTGATCTCGAAGGCTGAAAAACATATCTGCATATGTCACTTCTGACCACCTTTGTTCCCGCCGGAGGAAAAGCATTAACTGTAATAGTGTCTCATAGTCCAATGTACCATTTGCTGACCACTTCACTCCCTCATCAAGTTTATAGAGTGACCACCACTGTGTACATAACTTAACCAGCTCCCTCCTGGTTTCTGTACCATCACAACCCACCAGCTCTTTCCAGTGTGTTAAAATGCACCTCAGAGGGCTTCCTCTGGCAATCTCTTTGCTTTCATTTGCTCCCATATTCAGGATCCTATTTTTCCCAATGCCTTTTGACACACAAAAAGGAAAAAAAGAAAAAAAGAACAGAGAAAAAAAATTTCCTCTTAAAAAAACCCACTACACAATCAGCCAGGCACTTGACCCCAAATTGCTGGTTATTAATCACTTATTAAACCGGGTCTTCTGTTATGCCTTGCCTTGGGTATATTACTACTAAAATAATTAAAATTAACAAATGTGAACTTTGCAGAGTATCAACCGAGTTCTCGCAGGAATCCAACAATTCTACTAAAATCCCGGCCACCTCGGCTGGCACTGGGCTTTCCGTTCTCTGCACACAATCAAAAGCTGCTAGACCGGGTTTCCCTTTTCTGCAGGGACCTGGCTTCAAACACCAACAGTTTTAGGCTCACAAAAGAAACAGCCGGGGTCCCTTGCGCCCCTAAACACATTGAACCAAAAAAAATTCAACAAGGTCTCGCCAAAATTCCCACAGATTTCAGCCGGGACGTAGCACAGACCCTTCCGCAGGAAAGCGGGGGGGGGACCTTGATCTTACACTGCTTTTCTGCTCCTCTGTGGTTGAGGACTAAGCCACCAGCACTTTAAGATACTACCACACACTGGCAACTGCAAACCTCACAAACAGATAAGAATATTTCTTTTTAACTAAAACATCCACTCGCCAAAACCTCTCCGCGTCTTACATAGAGCTAAGGGACGTGGCTTGAGGTTGCGCAAGCCGAGATTCCTCTGCGGTTACCGGGGAAACAAATCACCCCCAATCACCGCGGCTGTGTCGGGCATTCACTTTGAAAAGGAAAACCCCTTACCCTTGCTTGTTTTTTTTTTTTTTTTTTTTTTTTTTGTTTGTTTGTTTGTTTGTTTGTTTGTTTGTTTTTCCTTTTTCTCTTTTCTTTTAAACAATTTGTTCACCCACAGATGTTTTTCTACTAAACAACACACTGATTCAAATTACAGATACACTTCAATCACGACATAAACTTGCAAAACTTCCAAAAACACTCACAAAGGTTAGTAACACGCAGCAAAGTCACACAAACCAAAACGCGTACTACACAAGCTTATACAAACCACAACACATACGGTACACAAATGATTCTTTTCCTCACCAAAACGCACACAATCACCAAACCACAGGACCACCACACACACACCTTCGGCGCGGGACCACGACCCAAGACAGCACCTTCCGTGCCCCAAAACTCGGGCCGACCTTTCAGAGTATGAATCACCAAGGCGCACCTTTAAACTACAAGCCGAGATCGGAGCCACCACTGTTCCCCAAACCAACAAAACCTGCGGCCCTGGGGCCGCTGCTGCCCTCCCCTCTACGGGAGGGAGCTTTAAATTACCAAAATCGGACCCACCACTGCTCCCCAAACCAACAAAACCTGCAGCCCTGGGGCCGCTGCTGCCCTCGCCTCTACGGGAGGGAGCTACAAGTTACCAGCTCTACCTGGAACACAACCAACCATTTACAAGACTCCGCGGAGTTTCCAAAACCCAGTCAGGCTTCTGCTTTGCATAAGACGTCTCTTATGACTTATAAGCCGCCTCTATTCCAAGGTACCTGTTCCCAATATTTTAAACATACCTTTTGTCCGTAGTTCCAGCAGGCTCTGGTCTTTCCCCGGGGGTGTCAGCGGGGCCGTGGGACCCCTCTTCCCAGGAAATTCTGGGCGGGCGCCCTGAGGGGTCCCAGACCCCGATGGCCCCCTCGGCCAGAGAGAGCAGTGTCCTGCCGCGGTCGCCAAAATGATTTGTTAAAAAAATATGGATATTGATCTAATACCAATATCCAACTATGACGGACAAAGACTCTCTAACGGTTTGAAGTTAGAAAGTGTATGTTTATTACGACGCCGGGCAGCGTGAGGGATAGCTCCCAAATACACACGCGCAATTTACAGATGATCACAGGGTCTTTTTATGTACAAAAGTGTTGAATACCCAAAACACAAATGCATATTCATGACTCTGGTCCATCCCATTCCCCGCTTCGTACTGTAATTAGCCAAAAAGCAATTAAGCATGCGTAGTTTGTTCTTTGAAATGGGTCGGTGGTCCTTTTTGGGGGGTGGGGTCTCAAAATGATGAAGTAAGATGCGTCTTCCTCGCTTTGCCTTTTTAACCTTTTAGTGTTGGTGACACCTGGATCCTGTTTTCTCAAGACTATCTGATTTATGATCACATTGTGTTCTTGGAGTCTATTGATTAAGTTGACAGGTCTCCTGATTTATCGGTTCCTTAAATCCGGCTTATGTTAAAAAAAGGAAGTTTACCTCAGCAATGTCTAGTTAGTAAAAGGGGAGTCTACGTGCTAAAGTCTTTTATTCTTCAAAATGTAAAGGGAAGTCTACGTCAGCAAGTCCACGTCTAATTCTTTAACTAAAGTCCTTAATTCTTTAAAATTAATATCTCAGAGGGACCCCCAAAGATACTTCGGGTGAGCTCCTAATATCCCTCCCTCCTTCAAAAACACCCTGCCAGGACCGCCCAAGATATTGGGGGCGAGGTCCCTCTCCCCGGCCACCTGCGGGATCCGGTGGGGCCGATGCTCGCGGCGCCAAGGGGCCGCAGCTCCAGAGAGCGATGGACGCCCGCGATGCCTCCCCTCGCTGCTGCTCCTCCTCCTGTTCCTGCTGCTCCTCTACCCCTCCTCTTCCTCCCGCCCCTCCTCCTCCTCCTGCTGCTCCATCAGCTGCCTGCGGATGAGGAGCTCTGGGCTGAGCGGAGCGGGGACGGAACAGGCTGGAAAAAAGGTCGGGAGAGGAGGAGAAGGGGAGGTGGGAGAGCGGGAAGAGGGTTCCCAGGGAGGGTCTCCGAGGTCACCGCAGCGCCCCCAAAGCCCCTCTGTGTCCTCCCAGCCCCTCCTGCGGGGGCTGTGGCGGCCGTGCCGTGCCCAGGGCCGGCTCAGCGGCTGCTCCAGGCTGACGTGCTCCACCTGGAGCTGGAGGTGACCCCGCGCCCGGCGGCTGTTTCCAGCAGCACCAGGAGCTGCTGGCTCCAGTCCCCGTTGGGGACCACGGCGGTGGCCACCACGTGGCCCGAGAGCTCCTGCTGGCCCTGGAGCCACCTCAGCTGGGTCTGGGAAGGGTGGAATTCCATCACGGAGCGGAGCAGGCGGCCGGGGCCGGGCTGGGAGCTCGAGGGCACCAGCGAGATGGAGCCGCTGGGATGGGCAGGGGTCTTGGGGAGCACGTCCCCACCCCGCCCCCCCTGCGGCTCTGCCCCCCAGCCCCCGAAGCCGCGGGGATTGAATGCTAAAAGACAGGGAACCACGTTTTTTCCATGAGAACCCGACCTCTCCCTCACCTCTGGCTCCCTTTGTCTTCGTTCCGTAAATCTACCGACCCCTCCCCAAGGCAATTTGGGGTTCCAGGCCCCCTCTTTTCCCCACTCTTTTGTCCCTTCCCAATCGTCCCCCCATTCCCGAACCCCCTCTTCCGTGCTTGGGTTTGGGGGTTCCAGGTTCCTCCTACTCAATCTGGGGGTCCCAACCCCCTTTCCTTCAATTCAGGCAGCTTCTGGCAGCATTTTCCTTGGAAGAAACCCTGAGTTTTGGGATTTTTGGGTGCAGTTCTGGAGGACAGCTGTGTCTGTCTTTTCCCCCCTCCCTTTCGCGGCTGCTCAACTCCCCCTGACACCGTGGGGCTGCTGGGATTTCCCTCCTGGGGACAAGGACCTTCATTCCTTTCCAGGAGCCCAATGCCCGGCTGAGGGTCCAGGTCAGGGGGTCCTTGAGCAGCTGCCCCAGAACCTCCGCCAGGGTCTCCCAGCGCAGCCGGAGCTGCTGGGCCTGGGGTCCCCAAAGCCCTCAGCAAACCCCAGGTACATCCCAGGAACCCTCAACTCCTTCAAAGCCAGCATCCCCCACAGCCCCTGCAGGTTCCCCCCGGCTGTCTCCCCACCATGTTTCTATCCCTGTCATTGTCCACCATGTCTCCATCCGTGCCCGTGTCCCTCCATGTCCCATGGTCAAAAGATCTGACTTGCTGTACCACAGAAGAGAAGAAACAGCATTTGTTTAACCCGTGGTCTGCCAGGGAACCATGAAAGCGTGTCCCATTCCCATCCTTTCTACATTGGGACTGGTACCTGAGCTGTTTTATTTCATTTGTTATCTGTTTTACCAGTTTTCTGTCATCATCTGATTGCAAACAGCACTTTGAGCCATTTAATTTTCCACAAACTGCTCCTCTTTCTGTTAATAGATAATCTGTTCCCACCCCATGGTGAAATGTCACATTCCTCATCTGAGTGGATTGGTAGGCAAGAATGTCAGGAGCTGGATCTGTCTGGTTGGTTATTATTTTGAGGACAACTTGTAATCTGTTCTCTGGCACCTGATATGAACTCCTTCGGGTTCCTAAAGACTGGTCCCTGGTGTTGTAGGACTTGTTCTGGTGACCGTTCATTTTTTCCCCAATTTTTGGGGCTCCTTCCAGCCAGGGCTGCATCAACTGACCACTTTTTTCTGATTAAATAATCAAATACTTGCATTCCCAACTGATTTCGCTGAGCTTGTGGTAGCACAAACACTCTGGTGGGCTGATACACCCTATATATCATAGATAATGTCAGCAAATATTGGAGGGGATGATTCCCCCCTCACTTATTGTAGTGAAGGTTTCACAACATTCTCCATTTGCTGTTTCCCTTTGCAGCTGAAGCAATTTGTGTTGCAGAGTCAGAAATCCTCACTGTGGGCTCTGCCTTTGGCTGTGCCAATTCCATCTGTGCAAGCAGGCAGAGCTTGGGCTGAGGGCCAGAGGGAATCAGCCCAATTCCTCCCCCAGGCAAGAAGAGCCTGGTGATTGTCCACACTTTTCCCCAGCAGTGTTCATTTGCATTTCTAAAGTTCCTTTCTGGGCTGCCTGGAAGGAAACTTCTCTTCCAGAGCAGCCTCCACTCGCAAGTTTCCCCCCTCCTCCCGCTTCTTCTCCCGCTGCTCTTTTTTTTTTTTTTTTTTTTTTTACCATATTCTAGTAAATATTTACGAGTTAAAGCGTCACCTTTAAAGCTCTTCTAGTTTTGCCCAAACCCAGCTGGCAATATAAAAATAGGATTATTAGGAAAAAAAATTTCTAATTTAATTCTAATGTAATTTTGTCACTGAAACTCTGGGAAGAACTAAAACTCTTCAACAGCGTTTCTCGTGTTAGAAAATCAAGGCATTACTTTATTCTGGCCAGGATGTGCAACAGAAATAATTTCTTCCACACATATCTGTGTGTGCAGAGAGAATAATTCTGTGACAAATGAGCTTCACTTGATTTAGCCTTAAATTTTTACAGTCCAAACCCCACAGAAATCCACTGATTTAATGTTCATTGCTTCCAATTTGTGTAGTGCTTAGTATTTGGTAACACCGGGATTTCTATGGCTCTGATGTTAATTAGGTCGGCACTCCTGGATTTCCTTATCAGTTTTTCCAGATCAGGTGTCTCCAACTCTTCCAGGGGCAGTGTCTGGGGTAGGTGTTCCTTAATGTTTGCTGATGGTCGTTGTCTTTGTGGGTGTCCTTTGAGATGTTAAGCTCATCTCGGTTGAGTGGTGTAACATCCTCTAAAAATTCCCTTAAAATTCATTTCCCCAGGGCAAAGGCAAAGCAAGCCTGACTAGAGAAGTAAATTTTAAAACATTTTTAAACTTGGTCTATTTCCCATCAATGTGATCCCATCGAGCCCAGTGTGTGAGTGTGACTGAGAGCCAGAGTGGAATTGTCCCGGTGCCTTCCCCAGCCCCTGTGGCAGTGCGGGCACAGAAAGGCCTGAAGCTCAAGCAGTGGCAGCAAGGCTTGGCCCCCAGTGTGTGGAGATGGCCGAGGAGGTGGCCAGGCAGACGATTCCAGCAGAGGATCTGTGGGCAGGCACAGGGGCTTCCCCCGCTGTGGAGCCCTGGCTGCTGCTCCGGTGCCTTCAGTGCTGCTCAGTCGTGGTGCAGTGTGGAATAAGGACTGCACAATTGGGAATTGTACAGCAGGTTTGTTTTATTCCAGCTCCAGGGACACAGAGGGGATATTTCCACCAATTGTGTGTGCTTAGTCGAGACAGGTTCCAGGTTTGAATACACTGAGATCCCACAGAACTCCAGCTCCCTGCCCACCCATTCTCTGCCCATTCTCCACCTTCTTGGACTGTATATTACAATCAGTCTTTCATGGTGCTACGCCTTCTGGCGGTTGTGGTCTGGGGTCTCCTGATGAAGTAAGAAGTCTTCCTCGGTGTTGGCTATTGGACCTCCATCTCTGAGCAGATGCAGTGAAGGTTTGGCTAATTCCCAGGTCAGTTTTCTCAGGCCAAAAACAGGAGCCTGGTTCTTGCTTGTTTCTTAATCAACTGCTTCTGCCCTATTGGGTCTTCACAATAGCTAAGTCCCTCTTTCCTGAGTTTTGACGATATACATCTTCTCTCTATGGCCTTTGCCTAGCAGCTAAATTCCTGTGTATTCTGTTCATTGGTCCTTCCTAACAAGTTACACTCCTGTGTGTTCTGGCACAAGTTGTTTCTCTCCTCGGGCCCTGGGCTTAATCCTTCAGGGGCTGTGGAAACTCTGCCATGGCCTTTGCCTTCAGCTCGGCCTTTTCCTCCTCCCTTCTTGCCTTCCCCTGCTGTGCCTTTGTGACCAAGTGCTGCAGGGGCTTCTTGTGGCCCTGGTGCAGCCCCCCTGAGTGCCTGTGGGTGCTCATCCTCTGACAGCTGCTGAGCTTTCTGCAAATCATTCCTTTCTCCAGCCACCCAAACCAAATCCTTACAAGATGATCTCGCTCCCTCCATGTGTAATGCCCATTTGGCAGCCGTTCCTGGCTGCTGTCCCTTGTTCTCCCCGTGCCCTGCAGAGCCCGTATCCCAGAGCCGGGGCCTGTGGTGCCGCAGTGTCCCAAGGCGGCTCCCCCGGCGGGCAGGGCCGGCAGCTCCACGGGGCCGGGCAGCGGCCGGGGCGTCCCGCAGCCTCCTGGGGGCCGGGGGCCAGTGCCGGCCCTGCCCGGGGGGTGCTGGGGTCAGGCAGCGCCCGGCGCTGAGCCCCGGCTGCCCCACAGCCCCGGCCCGGCCCCGCAGCTCCCCACAGGCCCCCAGCCCGTGCTCCCGGTGCCGCACCTCTGCGCCCGCTGCTGCCGCTGCCCAGCCCAGAGAAACCCCCTGCAATCCTGACCTCCTTGTCTGCCTCTGCTGGGAACCGGGGACACAAAGGATCTGGATCTGCTGGCAAATTTTGAGGATAAGATCCAGCTTATACTGAGGACATCCTAGTTCTCAGTATTTTTCTCTTCCTCCTATTTTTCATCATCCTTTTTCTTACCAGAAAGATTCCTCTAGCTGCTTTTTGCCTTAACCATATTCCTACACACTCCTGCCCAACCAATCCTTTCACAGCACACCAACACCATCTGTCCCCCATTGTTTAGACTCCATGTCAACTTCCTTTTTTGCCCCACCTCGGTGTCCATAGCCTTAATTACCTCTGGGAGAATATGCAAACTACCTCAACATTTTCCCCTTTTTTATCAAATACAATATTAATGGCTCTTGTTAAATCTTTGTTCTTCTTCTCCAAGTTCAGGAATTTAGCAGCACCTTGGCTGAGTAGCAGTTCTTGTCAATTAATAACATTTTCTGAAACTGGTGGTTTCAACTGCCACTTCCTCACCAGTCCCTGGCCCTATCTCTAAGCAGATTCACACCCTGTGTTTGTTAAGACACTTGATCTCATTCATTTTAAGAAGATGAGGAAGGTGGAGATAAGCCATAAAAGGGCATTTAGCACACGCAAAATTAGTGAGAGAGGGGTCTGGGTCACCCCTAAACTGCGCCGGAGGGGGGCTGTGATTTGGGGGGATGGATGATTGTTAACGAGTGGGAGAGGGGGATAAGGTTAGGAGTTTGCAGGTTGCAGAATCGAGACACAAATATATTTGTGGGTTACTAGGAGGGCTTGGTTTTTTGGGGGGGGATATTTGGATCCTGCAGGACCCCAAAGCTGAGTTCCAGATCCCTGTTTGGGGGGATATATGGGGCTCCAGGTGATGATCACCAAGTACTGGTGGGGGAGGACACTGATCTTTGGGACACCCCAGGAGAGTGGTGGAGAGGAACCCCAAGACCCCTGGAATGGGAAAAGCCGAGAGAGGTGATGCCAGAGAGGGGTGAAACCCGGCAGCCTGAAGCAGAGAGGGGAAGAGGCTGGAGGCAGGGGACCCCAGAGATCAATGAAACCCTGGAGCAGAGAGTCAGAGGAGAGGGGATCACTGGACCCTCATGACGCCTTGGGTCATCTGTAAGCAAAATCCCAGAATTGGGGCACTTCAGGAGCCACAGGACCCCCATGAGCCCAGGGAAAGGAAACCCCCAAAACCCCAGAGTGGAGAGACAAGAGAGGTAGATCTCCTGTGAGGGTATTTGAGGGGGCTGAGTCTTGGTGCTTGACAGATATTTTTGGACACAAAAACCCCAGAGACTTCCAGAGATGACCTCTGCTGCAGGAACCTCCAGCCAAAGGCACTGACCCTTTGCTTTTTCCCCCAGATCAGGATTTGTCATTCCTAGGCTTGGGGTGGATGGAGGAAAAAAAGCACTGGAGATCTCACATGAGGAGGGGCTGCAAACCCAGCCCAAGGAGCTGCGAGGAAGAAAGATCCCCCCTGTGCCGGAGCTCAGAGCTGGTGGAGAAGCCTCAGGCTAGGGAGGAACCCCACAAGTGCTTGGAATGTGGGAAGGGTTTCAGCCGGAGCTCCCACCTGAGGGAGCACCAGGTGACGCACACTGAGGAAAAGCCCTTTGAGTGTGGGGAGTGTGGAAAGGGCTTCAGCCGGATGTCCAACCTCACCAGTCACAGCAAGATTCACACTGGGGAACGGCCCTATACCTGCTTGGAATGTGGGAAGAGCTTCAGGCGGAACTCCGATCTGAGAGAACACCAGATGATGCACACCGGGGAGAGGCCCTACGAGTGTCCTGAGTGTGGGAAGCAGTTTCGGAAGTCCTCCCGTCTCCTCACACATCAGCGGATTCACAGAGAGGAGAGGCCCTTCCGCTGCCCCGACTGCGGGAAGGGCTTCAAGCAAAACTCCACCGTCCTCCTGAACTGGTTCCTCCACACGGAGAAGAGGCCCTATGAGTGTCCTGAGTGCAGGAAGAGCTTCGTGCGCTGCTCCAACTCCCATGGGGGGTCCACATCAGTTGATCCCCAGTGACCCCCATCCCGGGTGATCCCCATTGGATGGGGGGGAAGGTGTTGGAGGGATTTCTTTCCCTTGTCCTTGTGCTGCTGTGATTTGCTTGGTAATAAATTCACTCCCTGTGCCCCAGATGGGTCTGTTTCGCCCATACTAGTGCTCAAGGTGGAATCTCTCCCGGTCCTTCTCTCAGCTCCTGGGCCTTTCCTGTGCAGTTGCAGAGGGCAGGGACAGAGCAGTTTTGGTGGCTCCCAGCTTCCAGGCATTGCCAGCTCAGCCCCGGGGTTCCGAGGGGCTGATGAGGCTCCTTTGTTTGTGGGACACCCCCACTTGAGGAGGGTGTCCCCCCTTGCTGCAGCCTCAGCCCTCAGGCAGTGCTCAGCCAAGCAGAGAATCCCCTCAGCTTGGGCCCAATTCTTGGGCACACCTGAGCCTCTGGACATCTCCATCCCCATTTTGGGGTGCACCTGAGCTCCTGGGTATCTGGCACCCCATTTTTTGGGATGTTTTGGGTTTGCACACAGCCTCGTTTTGGTAGCAGGGTAGGTTCTGAGAGAAGCTGCTGGAAACGTCCTCTGTGTCTGGCAGAGCTAATCCCTGGTGGCTCTGAAGATGGAGGTGCCTCATGCAGAGATCCATGGGGATGCAGAAATCCCCCCGCGGCCCCTGGAGCAGCCCCTGCAGGAGCAGGGGGATGGCTGGGAGGGGCTTTGCTGGGACCTCGTGGGAGCCCCGTGGCCAGAGAGGTCCCCGCTGAAGCTGCCTGCCCTTGCAAGACTGACCCCGCGGCAGAGGGACCCTCGGGGCTGCAGCACTGTAAGGGGGCTGTTGGCCGTGGGATGGACTCACATCAGAGCAGGGTACTGCTGCGGGTCTGGGTTTCTGTGGCAGATTTTGTCCCATTTGTCACCTGGAAAAACGAGGAAGGAAGGCAGGCAGGCAGGCTCGGGCAATTTGGGTCTTCGGGCTCTTCGCTCCTTCACTTTCTTGTCCATGCCTGCTTCTCTCCGGGCACAGAGAGGGCCCCAGTCATGTCTCCTCAAAATCCCACTGGGAATCACGCCAGAGCCCTCAGCCCTCCTAGCGCACATCCCTGGGGTCTCTCACCCGTTCCAGCGCCTCCCGTGGCTCTCCCAGTCCGAGTCCAGCCCCTCCCAGTGTCCCGCCACGTGTCCATCTCCGCCCTGCGTGGAGATGCCGCCCAATCAGAGCACGGCTCTCTGATGACTCATCAGTTGCCAGGCAGATTCGCAGGGCCGAGTGCCCCGCGCTGGACTCGGCTTCCCAGTGCCTTTCATTCCCAGTCCCTCCCAGTGCCATCCTAGAGCACAGCAGTACCACTACGGTCCTTCCCGCACTTTTCCATCCCGTATCTTCTTCCAGCCCCTCCGGGCTCACCAAACTCCCTCCCAATTGCACCCAGCACCCCCAAACTCTCTCCCAATGCCCACCAGGAACTGCAGGACCCCTTCCCACCCTCCCTAACACCCTTCAAACCCCTTCTTACCCTTCTTGACCCCCAAACCCCACCCCCATTTTAAACCAGGCTATCTCAAATTCCCTCCCAGTTAACCCCAGCACACCCCAATCCCCCTCCCACTCCCCCTCCAGTGCCTCCCGCACTGTCCCCAGCGCTGTTGGGGCCGTGCCGTGCCCAGGGCCGGCTCAGAGGCTGCTCCAGGCTGACGTGCTCCACCTGGCACGTGTAGGTGACTCCGTGCTGCATGGGGGTTTCCAGCAGCAGCAGGAGCTGCTGGCTCCAGTCCCCGTTGGGGACCACGTCGGTGGCCACCACGTGGCCCGAGAGCTCCTGCTGGCCCTGGAACCACCTCACCTGGATGTGGGCGGGGTAGAAATCCATCACGGAGCACAGCAGGCCTCTGGCGCCGGCCTGCGAGCTCGAGGGCAGCAGCGAGGGCACCGTGGATACTCTGGGGACCCCGGGAGAGAGGGGGAGCACACTGGGATCGGTTGGGGGAGGGCACTGAGAGAGTCGAAGGAGGGCTGGTGTGGCATTGATAGGGATTCAGAACAGAGTTGGGGAGACTGGGGTGGCACTGGGAGAGAGGTGAGTGTATTGGAGGGTATTGGGAGGGCACTGGGAGAGACGGTGGAGGTCTGGGAGAGGACTGAGAAGGACAGGCAGTGGACTGGGAATAGAATGGCTGCAGGCTGAGAGGGATTGCGAGGGACTCTGGGGCCACTGGGACGGACTGTGTTAGCACTGGGAGGGCATTGGCTAGAAAAGTCTAGGAGGGAGTGGAGGTGTTTGTAAGGATTTATTTTAATCCTCATTCTCCTGTTCTGATTTGCTCAGCCCTAAATTCAGTTCATTTCCCCATATTTGGCTGTTATGCCCGTGATGGTGATCCCTGAGTGACCTGTCCCTGCCCTTCTCCCAACCCACAAAGACTTGGATTTGTTTCAGTTTTGTGGAATTCATGGTGATTTTGGGGAAACTGGAGCAAAGCAGCTGGAAACCACAGTGGGCTTGACAGGGACTAAACCAGGGCAAGTGTTGGGGCTGCCTCAAGTGAGTCTCACTACATGAACCTTTGTGGGGTGTTTCTAACGGAATTTTCTTGAAGTTTTACATTCCTTATTAAAAAGAGGGGTCACAAGTGGACCTCTGCTTTCAGCTTGAAATGAGGGACTCTAGAGTGGCTGCTCAGACTCCTGTAACCTCAAAGTGTTACTTGATACTCATTACTTTAGTTTTGATAATATGCAGCCCTTCAGCAGCAACGTTCCTCCCACGCAATGGTTTCTTGCTCAGATCCAGCTTGGAACTGAGACAGGTCCCAGTTGTCCTGTTGAGGTTTGGGAACCTCCCAGGATGGGGAAGCATCACCCCTTCCCAGCCCACCCCTGTTAGGACCTTTTCTCTCTATGGACAAATTTATCCCAAAAACTTCTGTGGAAACATATGCAGGCACATCCTCCAGCACCGAACTTTCCTCCTGTGATTTTCCTGTGCAAGGAATATGTCTGTGCTTTTTCCTGCTCTGGTTACTGACAAACAAACCTGACCCCGTGTGACTTTCAGTGCTCATTCATGCAATGAAATACCATTCTTTTTACCAGGGCATGTTCTTGATCAGCTTTTATTCATGTGTCTTGTGCTGCTAAATGACACAAGACCCAGAAGGGAACAGAAGCAGCTGCTGCCTGCTGGCTCAGGGACAGAGAACCAAGTTGTGCTCCTGTGCAGTTGGGCCCTGGTAGAACCAGACCCGGGTTTTCCTGGAGCAGCACAAGCTTGTGAGTAGCTACTAACAGGAAACCTCAACAGAAAACTGTTCCTCCAAACTCAGGTGTTTTCGCTCCTGGTGGTGTTTGGAAAAGAGCCTCAAACCACAAACTCTGCTGTGATCCATTGGTGCATTTCCTCCCTTTCAACAGCAACAGCTCCTGACCCCTTAACAGGCTCCTGTCCCTTCACAAACTCTTCAGCTCCCTTAGAACTCTGGGCAGTCAATAACATATGTATATCTTTAATATTTAAACTGCCTTTAAACTTGTCTTTTTCTCTCCTCTACTTTTTTGGGTTTTTTTCATCTTTATCTTCTTTAATCCCCTCACCACCAGTGAGTCTTTGGGTGGGTGTAGGATGAACTGAGGATCCAGCAAAGAAGGGGAAGGCAAAGCGGAGAGGACTCAGTCAACCCTTCTCCTGCTCTTTTCTTCCCCAGGGTCTAACTAAAACAAATCAGGCTGGAAAAGATGCCACAAATGGTGTGTTCTCCTCCCTCTGAGCTGGATGGGGATCCAATAAATAAATCCTATTTTTCTGCTTTTTCAGGGCTGCCCACAAGTCTTATACTGCTTTCTCTTTTCCAGTTGTTCTTGAGATCCCATTTCCCTCAGCCAGAATTCTCCCATGTGTGCCCAGACACCTGGCCTGGTTTCCAAGGAAAATACTGTTATTTTTTTGAGCCTGAGGGCAACTGAGTCAGGAAAGGAGAAAGGCCTGGGAGCTTCACTGACTGACCAAATCACCAATGAATGAACTGGTGAGAACTGGGGTTGAGCCTCTGCAGCAATACCAGGGTGGGAAACATGGGGAAAAAAGGGTTTAAAACCAAACCTGCCTGCCCCCAAACTGCTCACAGCCAGGAGCCAACACCTTCGGGACATCCCCATCTCTGGGGGGAGGATGGACACAGGTGAGGAAGAGCAGGTGAGGAAGGCAGAACTGGCCCAACCCCGATGTTTCTTTGCTTTACAGAGGCTCATTCAACACTCCAAAGGTGAAGTCAACCCTTGGTTTGGGCTGGAAAAGAGGGATAACAGTTGGCAGTGGTCAAGGGCACAGCCTTTGACCACTGGTGGGTCCCTATGTCCCTGCTGGAACCTGGGGTCAGCACCGGGGCACGGCTCCCTCTTGGAGAGGCTGGAAAGGGCCCTGGGGCTGCTGCTCTGCTGCTCCACCCTGGAAGATTTCAGGGAGTCTGGGATGACCCATCCTGGAATGGGCACCTTCTCCTGCCCCCGAGTCCAGGCAGCTCCTGGCTCTCCATGGGAGGTTGGAATGAGCCAAGGGCACTGCACACCAACCCCCAATTAGAGACCCTTAGACAAACCTGCTCTGAACGCTGCCCCAGACCCTCCCACTGCCAGGGGCCTTTTGCTCTCCTGCCCACCACTCAGGACTTTTGGATCCTTTTCAAGCCTTCTCCTCCCTACTGACCATTTCTGTCTCATTCCAGAGCACCACCAGCTCAGGGTCCCGATCTTCACTGCTTTTCTTGTCCTGGTTCAGTTTCCTGATTCCTTGGAGAGCTGCCAGTCATGAAGACACAGCTTGGAGCCAGCAGGGCCTGGGGATTAGGAAAAGCCATGAGACACCCAAAAGGGTGGCCAAAGTCTTCCCCAGCCCCAGCTGAAGGACACTGAGGACTCAGTCCTGGAGCTTTTTACACCATCATTACTTTTCCTGCTCTGTCACCATGGAAAAGGAGGAGGAGGAAGATGATACAGCTGAGTGATCACAAGGGCTCAATAGCTGGTTGGGGTGGAAGAAGGATGGGGAGGAACATTTTCCCTTAGGTTGACTCTGTTCCTCCAGGGAGGTGGAATCACCAAGAATTGCATGGAAAAGAGAATTCTTCCTTATAAAGCTCCTTTTTGCTAAATAACTCTCCATGGCCACCCAGCCCCCAGGGTCTCCTTGCAGGAGAAGCCTCCCAAGGTCACACCTGAGCCTCTCCCTGCAGATCCATGTGGGAAGCGGGATTTCCTGCAGGGCTCTGCCTCCAGGGGTTGCAGAAGAACCTCACCAGGGATGGAGACACCTCACTCCAGATACCTGCCATGGATGTCACCACCAGGAACTCTTGGCTGCTGAGTCCTAAAATCTTGGAGCCACGAGCTGAGGTGAAGCCAGTGACCTCCTAGAGTGGAGGACCCAGAACCTTCTGAAATCGTCTCCATGCCAAGCCCTTGGCAGAGCCAGGAGTGAGTGGTCATGGGTCCCTCTAGCCCTTAGTTCCTCCAGGCCCAGACAGGGCCCAGCCCTTTCCTCTCCTTCCTGGTGTGTTGGCTCACCTGGGGCTTCTTGGGGCCCATTTTAGCTATCAAGTGAAGGGTCTCAGAGCAAAACTGTCCCAATTCCAGATTCCAATTCCACTGTCCCTTTTCTGCTCTTTTCCTGCTCAGTGCAATCGCAGATGTCTCCTTAGAGGCCACCAAACCCACTCAATGTTCTCCAGGCCTTGGAAATGTCTACAGGGGGATGGAGAAGCAAAGAGACCCCAGCAGTAACTGCACCAAAAGCCTGGACCATTGGAATGGCCCCGCTCCCACTGCAATGGGCCCAAAGCCAGCTTTTCCTGCAGCCTGCTAAGGAATTCAACTGGATTTAATTTACACATATTTTACTTGATTTGGGCTTTCCTCCTCCTCCTTCCCACTGTGTTCAACACACACTTCCCCCAGACTTGGGATATTTGGACCATTTTATGGAACAACCACCAATTTCCAACCTTTTCATTGCCATTTTCTCTGTTTTTTGGGGTTACCTGTAGGTTTTGACCAGTCCTGGGTCCCCCAGCAGCACCTTTTTATGGAAGTACAAATGGGTTGGGTTTTTTTTCCTCACACCTAAAACACAGCAAGAAAAAAGAGTGGGAATTTGCCTCAGCTTCTGCCACCAGCGGGAAATGGGGTGAAAGTGTTACCAAAAATTTGGTAAAATACAAAACCTCCTTACACCAATGTGGCCTTAAAAAGCAGGCATTCTTTATTCTGATGCACAGGGGGTAGCTCTTCCCAAAGCTGTGCACA
>NW_027077050.1:0-53672 GCF_009819655.1 Sylvia atricapilla | reverse complement strand
GGTGTCTCTGGGCTCCCAGGGAGGTAACCTCTGGCTACTGTCAAAGGTGTAGCAGAAGTCATAGGAATGCAGAGCTGGGTGTTACTTTCTCACCCCTTCACTGACCAATGCTATGCTTGCTTTTAGTTTTATGCATGAGCTTATTAGATGTGGTATATATTCTGTAAACGCTTCTAATAAACTGAGTTTTGCCAGTAAACCGTATCGGTTCGTGGCAATTCTCCCGCGACCGCGACACCTCGGAACGGATCTTTCCTTGTATTTTATTCTATTCTCTATGTTCGATTCTATTCACACCTCACACCCGCCTTGGCGCTGCCCTTCTGGCCACACCCAGCAGCACCCGTCCCGCGGTGCAGCTCTTCAGTGACACCGGGTGCTGGGGACTCCCAGGTGTAGTTTTCTTATTCTATTTTACTCCATTCTCTGTATTTTGTTCTATTCACTCCCCACCCGGGCTTTGCTATAGCTGCTTCAGATGCAGGTGGGGGAGACACCCTTGGCTCTTTGATGGCATTTTAGTCTCTTCTCTATATTTTAGTCTCTTCTTTTGTTCCCACCTCACCCATCTCACTGAGCGACTCCTTCAGGACCTGGGGTGGCACAAGCCCCTCGGGGCAGCTCCAACAGGGCCCCCTGTGCCACCGCTCCCCGAGGCCTCCCCGCTGCTCCCTGGGGATGGGACACCACAGGCAGCCCCGGCTCCTTCCTCTTCCTCTTCTTCCTCCAGACGGGATTGAGAAAAGTTTAACTGGGGCAAGAAAACTCCAATTTTGGGGAGAAAATGTAAATGAAGGGGATTTGAATGGGAGGGGGTGATTTGAATTAGGGAGAGAAAATGCAATGGGGGAGGAGCCCCCAGCCCTCGGCTGTGCCCCAAAGGTGCTGCCAGAGGTTCCCTGCTCCAACCCCCCAGGCTGCGGATGTGGAGCTGCCGCTGCTCCCTGGGAATGTCTCAGGATAGAAACTCCATCCAAGCTTTTATGTTCCCAGTCACTCCCAATAAGGTCTGAGTTCCCCAACATGGTCCCAGTTCCTCCCAGTCATGCCCTGTATGGCTCCATTCACTCTTAATCACTCCCACTAGGAGTCCAGAATGGCTCCAGTAACTTCCAGTAGGAATCCAGTCACTCTCAGTGGCCTTGGGCCCAGCCAGGACCCCCCGCTCCATTCTTGCGATTTAGGGGGGGTCGTGTGTCCCCCCAGCCCCACTGTCACTGTGTCCCAGCCTGGCTGCTCCCAGTGATCCCAGTAAAGCTTCCCAGTTCGCCTCAGTCTCGTTCACTGGGGGCAGTGGGGAGGGACTTGGGGGGACCCTGTGGGAGGATCATTATTTGGGGAGGGAAGCAGAACAGGCTCCTGGATGGATCAACAGTGGGGACCCCAGTGAGCTCCCCCCGTGTCACCCCACTCTGGGGACTCGTTGGGTGGCACCTGACCCTCAACACAGCACCCAGCGAACCCCAAAGGTGCCGGGACCCCTCTAAGCCACCGGGTCTTATCAGGAGAATTTGAGGAGGGGTCTCATGGGGGGCACCCAGGCTAGGCCAAGAGCCCAGTGCCACCCTAGGCCAACCTGCCTTAGCTCCATTCCTGGGATTAGAAATAACGAGTGGGACTCCTACCAATAAAATTTGGGGGGGTCTCAGACCCCTCCACCACTCTTTCAGCAACCAAGATCCCTCTTTTTCCCCACTCTTCCATGACTACCCCACTGCCCCACAATCCACCGCCATCCTCCATGCTTGGTTTTGGGGGTTTCACGCCCCTCCTGCTCAGCCTGGGGGGCCAACACTCCCTTTCCCTGAATTCAGCCATGTCTATGTCCCACCATGTCAATGTCCCCCCATCATCCCAACCACGTCTTAGTTTAGTGTCTTTATTTTTACCCTCTGTTGGATTGTTACCTCAAGTTTGCTTGCTTTTATTGTTTGCATTTGTTCCTATGCAGGTTAAAGTAAACTACATATATTTATAGAATTTATCTAATATTTACATATTTCTCTCTTGGAGGAGAAAGATGATTGATGGTGATGTTCACCAATGACAACGAAGAGGTGGCTACCGGTGTAGCCAATTCTCAAAGGTATATAAGATGGAGTCAGAGAAAATAAAGTAGGGAGCTTTCCTGCTTGACCTGCTGCCGCCTCCTTTGTTCTTTCGTGTCCCTAACAGCGACATCAGATATTTTAAATGGAAGAAGAGAAATGAAAAGCATATCAAGGCCAATTGAAAAGGATTTCCCTGTCCATGCCGGCTGAGCATCCACGTGCTTGGGTGGGAGGCAAGAACGTTTCTTTTAGGGGTTTCCACCCCACTATCTCCAAAATCTTGGTCTTTGCCCCAGATCATCACATGTGGCTGCAGAAGACGCCCTCGGGCAACAGCAAATCAAAATGGTGCATTCACTGAGGTTGGAAAAGATCTCCAAGACCATCCAGTATTCCTCGATGCCTTGAAGATAGGATTGAACACAGAAGAATTTTTCAGGTTGGAATTCAACAAATCTGCTGTTCCCAAGGAATTCCCAATGCCAGTCTGTGTCCCAATGGATGTTCCTACCCCGGTGTTCATCCAGGTGCCCATGTCTTCCAGGAGACAGGAAAATGTGGATCCCCCACAGCCAGGTGTCTTCCCAACACGGATCACCAGGACCACAGATCACCAGGGCTCTGCCCAACGGGGGTCACTGGGGATCATCCAATGCTGATCCCCCTATGGGGGATGGAGCTGGAGCTGTGCGTGAAGCTCTTCCTGCAGTCAGAGCACCTTATGGTGCCTCTGATGGTGTCGGGTGAAGTGAGAGCTGCTGGAGAAGCTCTTCCCACACTCAGGACACTCATAGGGCCTCTCCCCAGTGTGGATGTGCCGGTGGACAGTGAGGTGTGAGTTGCGCTTGAAGCCCTTCCCACAGTCAGGACAGCGGAAGGGCCTCTCATCCGTGTGAATCTGCTGATGGATGAGGAGATCAGACCTGGCCTGAAACCTCTTCCCACACTCGGGACACTCACAGGGTCTCTCCCTCGTGTGGATGCGCCGGTGGACAGTGAGGGTGGAGTTTTGCTTAAAGCCCTTCCCACAGTCGGGGCAGCGGAAGGGCCTCTCATCCATGTGAATCCGCAGATGTACAAGGAGATCAGAGCTGGTCTGAAACCTCTTCCCACACTCAGAACACTCGTAGGGCCTCTCCCCAGTGTGGATGCGCTGGTGTTTTCTCAGATCAGAACTCCATCCAAAGCTCCTCCCACATTCCAAGCAGGTGTAGGGCCTTTCCCCAGTGTGGATCAGGTGATGCCGGAGGAGATCGGAGCTGGCTCTGAAGCTCTTCCCACATTCCCCACACTTGTAGGGTTTTTCCCCACTGTGGGTCCTCTGATGCCGGATCAGGTGGGAGCTCTGCTTGAAGCTCATCCCACATTCCCTGCACTCATAGGGCCGTTCTCCAGTGTGGATCCTCTTGTGTTGGATCAGAGTGGAGCTTTTCTTGAAGCTCTTCCCACACTCCCCACACTCATAGGGCCATTCCCCAGTGTGTGTCACCTGGTGCTGGATCAGGTGGGAGCTCCGGCTGAAACTCTTCCCACATTCCAGGCACTTCTGGGGCTTCTCCCCTCCATGGGGCTTCTCCTCCAGCTCTGAGCTCCGGCTGGATCTCCGGCCGCCCTCCTGGCACAGGGGGGGCCTTTCCTCCTCACAGCTCCCTGGGCTGGGTTTGCAGCCCCTCCTCCTGCGGGATCTGCGGGGCTTTTCCTCCTCCTCCTCCATCTGGGCACTCCTTGGGAATGAAAAATCCTGGTTTAGGGAGAAAACAACAGGAAAGCACCTTAGGCTGGGGGTTCCTCCTTGCCCAAGTTATTCCCTAGAATTCAATGGGCACCATGAGTCTGTCAGAACCCACAAAACACCAAAATTCAGCCCAAAAATCCTCAAAACAACCACACTCAGTCAAAACCCCTTCAGTGCTGGGGTGGATGTTCAAAGCAGAGCTTCCCTCTACCCACCATGCCACCAATGCCACATGGAGTAAGTGGACTGCTCTCATCACACAGAGCGCTCCTATTCAAAAACTGAATCACCCTGGGATATTGGGGATAATTACAAACTGGCCAGAAGGTGAAGACGTTAGTCTTACTGATGAAGAGGAACTAGAGCAAGTGACACGTGCTGAAGAAGCTCCACTGCACAACCAACTGCCAGTAGAGGAAACACACTACGCTCTTTTCACTGACGGCTCCTGTCACATCGTGGGGATGAACCACAAGTGGAAAGCAGCCGTGTGGAGCCCCACACGACAGGTCACACAAGCCACTGAAGGAGAAGGTGGATCGAGTCAACTTGCTGAACTCAAAGCTGTTCAATTAGCGCTGGACATGGCTGAAAGAGAGAAGTGGCCAAAGCTCTTCCTCTACACTGATTCATGGATGGTAGCCAATGCTCTGTGGGGATGCTTGAAAAAGTGGAAAAAGGCTAACTGGCAACCTAGAGGAAAATCAATTTGGGATGCTGAAGAGTGGGAAGACATTGCCACCAGGGTAATGTCCCTTCCTGTAAAAGTCCCCCATGTAGATGCCCATATCCCCAAGAGTAGAGCTAATGAGGACCACCAAAACAATGAGGAGGGAGACCAGGCTGCAAAGAGACAGGGTCAAAGATAGACTGTGAGTGGCAACACAAGGGAGAGTTGTTCCTAGCTCAATGGGCCCATGATGCCTCAGGTCATCAGGGCAGAGATGTCACCTGTAAGTGGGCACGAGACCGAGGGGTGGATCTAACCTTGGACAGTATTTCTCAGGTTACCCAGGACTGTGAGACATGTGCTGTGATCAAGCAGGCCAAGCGGGTGGAGCCCCTGTGGTGTGGTGGGCGGTGGTCCATATATAAATATGGGGAGGCCTGGCAGATTGACTCCATTACACTGCCCCAGACACACCAAGGCAAGCGCTGTGTGCTCACAATGGCAGAAGTCATCACAGGATGGCAGGAGACCACCCTGTGCCTCAAGCTACAGCCCCTAACACCATTCCCGGCCTTGAAAAGCAAGTTCTTTGGAGGCATGGTACCCCTGAGAGGACTGAGTCACACAATGGGACTCACTTCAAGAAGAGCCAAGAATAATCAGAATTAAACCTTCAAGACACTTCCCCTCCCCCACAAGTTTCCTTTCCCTTCTCACGGACAACATCTAGAGACAAAACTTGGAACCCCTGGTAAATTTAGCACCTATAAAATAGTCTTCCATCAGTTCTTTGAGAGAGAGAAATCCTTTTTGATATGCTATGTTATGGTAACTTCCCCACAGTTCTCTTCTGGCTTATTAATTCCCACAAAGAATGGCCCCTCGGGAATCTGCATTTGTGAAGTCCCTCCCATATCACACAACCTTCCCACAGCTGCATGATGGGCCATGGATGCCTCTTTTGTCCCCTCCAGGGACAACTCAATGTCCCTGAGCTGGCACAGCAGCTCCAAGGGGAGCACCCTGCCTCTGTCACACTCAACCACCAAGCGGCCCAGCAGCCCCAGGGCCACCTCCACCTGTTGTCCCCTCCTGGTGGCTGCTCCCGCCTGGCTGGTGGCCACCATGGCCTCTTCAGTGGCCTTGGAAGAGGTGACTGTCACCACCCAGGCCTCGTGTGCAGCACTGCCAAGGCCGGGGCCACCAGGTTGTCCCCAGCTGTCCCCTGGCCAGTGGTCCTATCCCACAGGACCCCAGCCAGGCTGGTGGCAGTGGCCTCGTGCTCCTAGGTATTGCAGAGCTCAGTGGCCTCATCAACCAGCCAGAACCAGCTCTCCGTGAGCACATCGAGTCATGCCAGGCGCTGGCCACGGCTCTCACACTGGCCCAGGTGGCCCCCGGTGTGGCCCTGAGGGCGGCCAGGGCCTGGCCCAGGGAGGTGACACCGCACTGACCCGGGGAGGTGACACCGTGCTGGCCCAGGGTGTCCCGGAGGCACCAGGTGAATCTCCTCAGGTCTGCGTGCAGGGACCCTGGGTACACAAACAGCCACATGCTCCTGCATGGCACAGTCACCGTGGCCACCGTGGCCACCAGCGCCTCCAGCAGCTGCAGAGGGGACAGGGGAGGTGGCAGGGACATCGTGGCACTTGTGCCCTCCAGGAGTCCCCTTTGTCCCCTCCCTGGAGGGCGCAGCTGTCCCTCTGTCACCTCCTTGTCCCCTCTGCCACCCCCCTGGGAATGTGTTCCTTCCATAATTACCAAAAGGATTTTGAAGGTTGTAAAGCAGTGGGGAAGGATGAGCTTTTTTACCCCTCATTTTTAAGCTGCCCCTGAAATAATTCCAAAAATAGGACACATGTTGTACGTGAATGCAACACTCCAGCAGTGGATGGCATTAGATTATTTATCAGCAGAAGGAGGAGCGTGTGGGAAATTAAATGACTCAAAGTGCTGTTTGCAAATAGATGACAATGGAAAAGTGGTGAAACAAATCCCAAAAGGAATAAAAAAGCTCATGTACCGGTCCAAACATGGAAAGGATGGGAATGGGACACGTGTTCGTGCTTACCTGGTGGACTGTGGGTTAAACAAAGGCCTTTTTTCTTATGTGCTGTAGCAACTCTAATCTTTTGACCATGCATGATCCCTTGCTCAGTACAACTTATTCAACATGTGATCCCAGGGATGCAGGTAGTAGCCATGGCTACTGATCCAGAGATGGCTACAAAAGGACAGAAACTGATGTCACTGCAAAGAACTGCAAAACCAAAAAAGACCCAGGATTAGAAAATCAAGTCAAAGATAAGCTAGTAAAGACAATTAATAACAACTAAAAGAGGAGAGATTGAGAGGGATGACAGACTTGTCCTTACAAACAAGCACTGGGTCTGCTGGTAGATAAAACTAGCACTGAGAGATAAAAGAAACAACAGGAAGGATTCCACTGATTGATGAACAGAAAAGAAGATATTTGCCTTTACAAACTGTAGGTTTGCTGATAAATTAAACTGGATATTGAAAGATGAAAGAAACAAGGGGGAAAACCCATAAATTCCATAAGAATCAAAAATTAAAAACAGGGTTATACATTAAAGGGAGATCAAAGGTATTGGGCACTCCAGGAAGTCTGTAACTCTCAAGTACCTCAGCCAGTGGGGAAAGAGAGAGGGAAATGCAGACAGGAAATCAGGATAAATAGGAGGCTGCATCCAGCAAATTTGAGAGACTCCGGAGGAAATGTCCCAAGGCCTCATCCTTGATTCCAGTAAAGTGACTCTTCTGTCTCCTTTTTGGACATAAACCTCTGGCACTTGTGGATTAATTTAAGAAACATTACCCAGGACTAAAAAGGAGCTGCGACAATTCTGAGGATTAATAGGGAATTGCAGGACCTGGATTGAGGATCCTCTGTTCCAGCCAGAACATTGTACGACTTTGTAACCCCATATATCCTCAATGTTGTGGTATGGACATGAGAAAGAGAACAAAACTGGAGAAAATGGATACCAAAATGACTGATGCCCCAGCCTTGGCTCTTCCAGACTCAGAAAAGGAACTGGAATTGTCTGTGAATGTTAAAGAGGCCACGACTGAGCAGCACTGAAGGCACCGGAGCAGCAGCCAGGGCTCCACAGCGGGGGAAGCCCCTGTGCCTGCCCACAGATCCTCTGCTGGAATCGTCTGCCTGGCCACCTCCTCGGCCATCTCCACACACTGGGGGCCAAGCCTTGCTGCCACTGCTTGAGCTTCAGGCCTTTCTGTGCCTGCACTGCCACAGGGGCTGGGGAAGGCACCGGGACAATTCCACTCTGGCTCTCAGTCACACTCACACACTGGGCTCGATGGGATCACATTGATGGGAAATAGACCAAGTGTAAATTTAAAAAAATCTTATTTCTCTAGTCAGGCTTGCTTTGCCTTTGCCCTGGGGAAAGGAATTTTAAAGGTTTATTGAAGTTTAATCACTGAGGGGGTTAAACCACCAAAAGAGATGAGTTTAACATCTCAGCAGACTGGGAATAGCCCAAAAGACACCCACAAAGACAACGACCAGCAGCAAACAGCAACCAACATCTTCCCCAGACACTGCCCCTAGAAGAGTTGGAGACACCTGCTCTGGAAAAGGCTGATAAGGAAATTCAGGAGTGTGAATCTAATTAATATCAGAGGCAAAAGAATTTGGCTCCAATAGGAAACCAAATACTAAGAACCTGGAAGCAATGAACATTAAACCAATGGATTTCTATAGGTTCAGACTGTTTAAAGTTTGGGAAAATCTAGTCAAAAATGTTTCTGTGTAGATTTTGTTTGGATCAAAGTGATGGAAAAATTTTGGCACGAGTTTTTTATTGTTGCATTTTGCAAAAGAAGAAGAGCTTTAAGGGAGACCCTTTAACGCTTAAGCAATTAATAGAATATAATAAAAAACAAAACAAAAAGGAAAAAAAAAGCAGATTGTGGGGGGACAACATGTGAGTCATTCAATGGCTGCTCTGGAAGAAAAGTTTCTTTCCAGGCAGATCAGAAAGGAACTTTAGAAATGCAAATGAACACTGCTGGGGAAAAGTGTGGACAATCACCAGGCTCTTCTTGCCTGGGGCAGGAATTGGGCTGATTCCCTCTGGCCCTCAGCCCAAGCTCTGCCTGCTTGCACAGATGGAATTGGCACAGCCAAAGGCAGAGCCCACAGTGAGGATTTCTGACTCTGCAGCACAAATTGCTTCAGCTGCAAAGGGAAACAGCAAATGGAGAATGTTGTGAAAACTTCACTACAATAAGTGAGGGGGGAATCATCCCTCTCCCCACTCCAACATGTGCTGTCACTGTCTGTGTCACACAGGGAGCATTAGACCAATGGAGGGTTTGTGCTAGCACAAGTTCAGAGAAATCAGTTGGGAATTTAAGTATGTGATGATTACATTAGAGAAAAGACACCAATTGATGCAGTTTTGGCTCGAGGGAGCACCCAAAAATAGGAAAAGATGAACGGCCACCAGAACAAATCCTACACCACCAGGGACCAGCCCCTGGGAGCCCGAATCAATTCAGATCAGGAGCCAGAGAACTCATTGATCATTTCAATGGCAGAATTAGATTACAAGATGTCCTCGAAATAAAAACCAACCAGACAGATCCAGCTCCTGAGTCTGGCCCACCAATCCACTCAAATGAAGAATGCAACATTTATTTCACCATGGGATGGGATCAGATTATTGATTACCAGAAGGAGGAGGACAGGGTGGAAAACCACATGACACAAGATGATTTTGGCAGATAGATGACAACAGAAAAGTGGTGAAACAGGTAACAAAGGAGATGAGAAAGCAGCTCATGTTCCAGTCCCAACGTGGAAAGGATGGCAAAGGGACACGGTTTCGTGGTTCCCTGGCACATCAGGGGTTAAATGAATGCTCTTTCTCCTCTGTTGTGCTGCAGCAACTCTCATCTTTGGGCCGTGCAGGACACCTTGCTGAGGGCAGCTCATTCAGCAGCTGAGCAAGGGGATGCAGGTGGCAGCCAGGCCTCCTGAGCCACACACGGCTACAGAAGGACAGGGAAGGAGCTCACTGACTATGAGCCCAAAGCCAAAGGGCACCCAGCAAGGAAAAACAGAGTCAGGGAGTGAATCTGCTTGGAGATAGGGCCAGGGACTTGGGGATGAGGAAGGAACAGGAGAAACCATCAGTTCCAGAAAATGTTACGCACTGACACGGACTGCTGCTCGGCCAAGGTCCCGCGAAATTCCTGACTGTGGAGAAGAAGAACAAAGACTGAACAGAGCCATGAACATCGGATGTTATACAAAAGCGGGGTGCATATTAACGAGGACATGCCGGAGGCGGATCGGGAAGTCGCAACTTTCCAAGTCCCTTCGCCACTGGGCAAAGGGACAGGGAGATGCAGAAGGGAAAATCAGGATAAAAAGGAGCCCGCGTCCTACAACAACTGGAGAGAGCCCACGGCAAATGCCGCACGGCCTCTCCCTTTGCTCATCCATAAAGTCACTTTTACAGGACTCCTCGGTCTCCTCTGGGGACACAAACCTCTGGCGACGGGAATGTTCCCGCACAGCCCCGGGGACAGGGCGGCCACCCCCGTCCTACCCACGGGAACCGGGACGGGCCAGCGCTGCTCCGGCACCGGCTCCTGCCGAGGCAGCGGCGGGAAGGAGACCGCGGGCAGCCGCTCCCGCAGCGCCCTCAGGCCACGGGCAACACGGCGCCCACACGGCACAAGGAAGCCGCCAGAGCCCCCTGCCGCCCCCTCCGGCCGCAGCCGGCCCCGAGCCCCGGCACAAGCGAGCGCGGCTCCCACCTGCGCTGGGGCCGCCTCCGAGCTCCGCCGCCGCCTCAGCGGGCTCCGGCCGCTGCCGCCGCTCCCGGGGTCGCACACGCGCTCCCACAATGGCGCCTCCAACCAGCCACGGGCGCCCGGGGGGCGGCCCCGGGGCCGGGCTTGGCCCCGCTCCGCCCAATCAGCGCGCAGCCACCACCGGCACTGACGGCAGAATCGGCCAATGGCGGCCAGCGAGGGGCGGGCTCTGCACACGGCCCGGCCCCGCCCCGCGCTCTCAGGCCCCGCCCCCGGGCTGTGTGAGGGGAAAGCCGGAGATGAGGAACAGCCCCGGGACGGGCCCGGGCCCGAGTCGGGATTGAGCTGAAAACACAAACAAAGTTCTCCGCAGCTCCCGGCCCGCCTGGCCCAGCCCTGCGTGTTCGCCGCCACCGGCTCCGAGGAAAGCCGTCGGTGCTCCTGGCCCGAATTAGGAGCATCAGCGCGTGGCTTTGATTTCCCCCGAAAGGGAAAACCCCCAACGCCCTCGGGCTGAGCGGAGGCGGGGGGAGATTTGTGGCAGAAAACTCCCAAAGTCGTTTTCCCGCAGAGTTGGGAAGAACGAAGCAAAGCCAAGTGAGGTGGGGCCCCCCACCCATCCCGGGGGTTCGGCCCCTCCCGTTTCACTCCCGGGAACAGCGCCGGGACTGGGGGGGCCCGAGCGGGACTGGGGGGCACAGGGGGGTCCCCGGCACCGGGGGGTCCCTCGGGGCTCGGTCCTGTTCCCCCCGTTATCAGCCGGTGATGGAAATAGAGGCCCAAGAAATCCTGTTTAGTAGTTGTTTTGGATGAATTAGAAAATGTTAAACCTGTTATTTAGAAAAGATGTAAGAATATTTGTATCCTAGTTCTACCCCAACGCCTTATATTCCCGGTTTGTAAATCCCATAGTTTTGTAATTTAAATGGCATACCCCTATCCCCTAAACCCTCCATGTTCTCTTGTTAAGCCAAGCCCCTGTTGTTCCTGCCTGTCTGTCAAGGCGCTTACTTCGCCTCGTCACTCCGGCCTGTTCGTTACATTGTTTCAACCTCGCCTTCGCAACTCCCCGCCTGCCTGTCCACTCACCAACACCGCCCTGTATGGAAATCACTCAGGCTCCCAGCATGCTTCACTAAAGAGGAAGTGGGATTCGGATCGAGAAAGTCCTAGAACAACGAGCCGAAGCAACATCTGGACACCGGACCAACGCCATCCGGTAGGGAAAGTATTTGGCTAACTGTGACTAATTCTCGCTATCTTGCCGTAGTTTGAAAGATACTGGACCAGAGTGACACCCCTGGACTTTTCGAGCCAAAGGTGGACCCTTGGGAGTTTCCCGTGAGGCTGGATCCCCGCCTCTGCAGCCCGAGCGGCAGCAGGAGCGACCTCCTCCTCAGTGGTGACTCATCGGCTAGGGAGCGGCGGCGGCGCAGGCGACCCACGAGCATCCCATTTAAAAGAGCTGAATTTTAATAAAGGCGTTTAAAGGGAGTTGGTCTCCTGGCCCAATTTTTATCAGCTGGGGACTCGTCCGGGATTAGCCATGCCCAGAAGAGGACACCAGGATGGGAAGGCGCCACCCGACCTCGGACCTCCGGGACCGCTGGCCAACCGGACCCAGAAGGCGGCGCACCCTAGCAGCGTGGGACACCTCAGAGGAGCACTGGTAAAATCCTCCGGTGGCGGGAAGCGGAGGCGAACGAGTGTGGTGTGAATGAGAGGGGGGCCGGCAGCTCGGACCCCCCAAGCGAGTGTGGGCCCCTGATTGTACCGCGTTTCCGGACTCCCGCGAGGGGGCCGGCCGGGAAAAGGGGGAAGCGAGTGGCCACTGTGTGACTGAGGCGCCTCCAGGGGCATTAGGGGGGCCCCCCCTCCGAACGGGCGGAGGGAAATGGATTAGGTGGGAGTGGCCCGTCGTGTGAGAGAGTAGGCCATCCCGAGTGTGCAGGGAGGCCGAGTGTGAGTGGAAGCACACACCACGCCGCGGATAGGGGGAGAGTAAACTCGGTCCAGTACCTAGGACTGGTAGCCTCCTTTCCGGGTTGTGGGAAAGTCTGGTGCAGAAGAGTAAATCCAGCCTGGTGCATTGCGCGGAGCAAGAGATTCTAGGTTGGTAGTCTGCACATGGGAATACAGAAGAGTAAGATCCAGTGAGTACAGGGACCCCTGCATTGCACGTGGCAGGGTAGTACAACAGGCTGGTAGTCTGTATTTCCTTGAGTGGAGAGTGCAGAAGAGTAAGATCCAGTCTGGTACAGAGACTCTGGCATAGCACGTGGCTAGATAGTATTTGGACTGGTAGTCTGCACTCTAGGGGGCCTCAATAGGCGAGGGGCCTGAACATAGGGCGAGTGATTGAGTCGCCGCTGTACGCAGCAGACCTTGGCTGGGGCGGTGACCGCAAAGTAAGACGGTAACTGGCACCCTGGGCCCAGGTTGACCGGCCGCCTACAGGAGGTTTGTTTGGTAGGAGAGTAAGATCCAGTCTGGTACAGGGACCCCTGCATTGCACGGAGCAGGATAGTATTCGGGCTGGTAGCCTACCGCGTGCAGTGAGTGAGTGGGTGCTGGCTGGGGTAGTGGCTGGAACCCTAGGGGCGGGTTGCCCAGGCTACCTACGGGGCACGTGAGTGTGGGTACAGGCCGGAGTAGTGGCTGGAACCCTAGGGGCGGGTTGCCCAGGCTACTTTCGGGGTACCAGTGTGAATGATGTTAGGACTTTGAGTTGCCTGTCTTTAAGTTCGAGTAGGGGCACCGTTGATTTGGTTTAAGGAAAAGGGTCGAGTGTTTTGAATTTGGGTTGCTCTGTTTTAAGATTTTCGTTCGGGTAAGAGCACCTTATAGTTTTAATTTTGACCCAGGGAGAGTGTGAGTGCAAGAGCCAACCAATTTTTGAGAAAGAAACTAATTCTTAAGAGTAAAATCAATTTTTGAGGAAGAATCCACCAATTTTTGACCCAAGTATGGGGTCATGCATGAGCAAACAGAGACCGCGTGAGGAAGGAGAGGGAAAGATAAAGAACATCCCGTTGAACAGCCTGTTAGGACGGATGCTAGGGTTGTGGGAGGTAGATGAGAAGACAAAAGATTTAGATCAAATAAAGATGATCCATTATTGTATGAAGGTTTGGCCAACTCTAGACCTTCCTGAAAGATGGCCGTGGTGCGGCACTAGCGACCCTTGGATATACTCGCAGTTAGATCAGTATCTGAGAACCCAAGGGGACGCGGAACAACTATTATATGCCGCATGTTGGCAGAAGTCGTTAACAAAAACAGGAACAACAAAAATTTGTAAACTCCAAGGGAAAGAGCAAAATGAAAGTAAAGAGAAAGTGACACCGGAAGAGACCCACCGTAGGTGGGACCCCCTAGACCATTTACCCCCTCCCCCAGTTTATCCTGAAGCCCCCAGGCCCATTTCAACTAACCCTATGACTTCTCCAATAAATCCTTCCCCGACCACTTCTTTAATGGAACCATCAAAAGAGACTACACCCCAGAGTGAGATGACCTTCTCTGGAACTAACCCCTTTTGTTCCTCAGTGGCTACTAATACTGGCCAGGTCTCCTCCCCTCCTTCGTCCGTAGTTCCAGCTCCACCATCTAATTGGGGCCAAAATCAACCATCAACAAATGTGGAGTCCCCGCAAGTAACCGACACCCCAGAGGGACCCTACTGTGGCACCAGGTCACGAACCAAGCTCTATCCATTGAGGGAAGTCCCTATGGGAGGGGCGGCCGGAGGAATCGGGTTCGTAAATGCTCCCCTAACTGCCTCTGAAGTTAGGAGTTTTAAGAAGGAGCTGGGGAACCTGGTGGAAAACCCAGTTAAGGTGGCTAATCAATTGGATCAATTCCTGGGACCTAACATTTACACCTGGGGAGAACTAAATTCCATATTACATATCTTGTTCAACCCGGAGGAAGTCCGGTTAATCAGGACGGCAGGGATGCGAATCTGGGAAAGGGAAAATCGGATGGGCCCTCCAGGTGACCAGAAAGTGCCTATAGCGGATCCAGGGTGGGATCCCAATAGGGCAGAAGGAAGGCGAAACATGGAGGACTATAGAAGTCTAGTAGTAAGGGGCATCAAAGAATCCGTGCCCAGAAGCACCAACACTAAATTGGCTTTTGATGGTGCCCAAGAAAAAGATGAAACTCCTGCAGCCTGGTTAAACCGGCTTAGAGAAAGTTTCCAGCAATACTCAAGTGTGGACCCAGACAGCCAGGAGGGCCAGGTATTGTTAAAATTACAATTTGTCACCAAAGCCTGGCCGGACATCAGGAGAAAGATCGAAAAAATGGAAGATTGGCAGGAGAGGGGGATGAATGAGTTATTGAGAGAGGCTGTGAGAGTGTATCTCAGGAGGGAGGAAGAAAAGACAAGGTCAAAGACCAGGATTATGGTGGCGGTAGCCAGGGAGAGTGTGAAGGACCTAGTAGGTAACTCTAACCCACCGAAAAGAGGGGATGCAGTCCCTATAAAGAAGAGGGATTTGCCACCTTGGAAGACGTTTCCCCAAGCAGGGGAAACAAGAAAATGTTTTTATTGCAGGGAAATGGGACACTTAAGAAGGGACTGTAGGAAGGAGTCCCTTGATGAGGCCATTGCAAGAGAGCAGGAGGCCTTAGAGAAAATACTGAAGGGAGAAGGCCAGGACGATTAGGGGTGTCATGGGCTCTTTGCGTTGGGGGACCCAGGGAAACATCAGGAAGGGCCCATAGTAAATTTTGAAGTAGGTCCCCATCATGAGGAGTTTGAATTTTTAGTGGACACCGGTGCAGACCGGTCTTGCATAAACAAGCTCCCCATGGGATTAAATATTGGAGAGCAATGCTGTGAGGTATTGGGGGCAGAGGGGAAGCCCTTTAAAGCCCCAATAATACGAGGGGTGGAAATAAAAGGAAATTCAAAAAGATGTATTGTAGATCTTATATATCTACCGAAGGTCGATAGTAATTTGTTAGGAAGACATCTACAAGTCCAGCTGGGAGTAAGAATCCTTCCTAGGGAAGGAAAAATGGTAGTGCAAATGATGAAGTTGACAGTCCAAGATCTAGATGAAATAAGGCCAGAGGTATGGGCAGAAGAAGGAAAATATGGATACCTGGATATCCCACATATAGAAATAAAAATGCAGGAAGGAACACCTCCTATAAAGATCAAACAATACCCTATTTCTATAGAGGGTAAACAAGGGCTCGCACCTGTCATCTCTCATCTATTAGCAGAAGGGATCTTGGAGCCTTGTATGTCACCTCACAATACCCCAGTACTGGCGATAAAAAAGGAGGAAGGCAAATTTAGATTGGTACAGGACCTTAGAGAAGTAAATAAAAGAACCATTGCTAGATATCCAGTAGTCCAAAATCCGTATACTTTGCTAAATAAAATCCCTAGAGAGCATGCATGGTTCACAGTAATAGATCTGAAAAACGCTTTTTGGGCCTGTCCCCTTGCTGAGAAGAGCCGAGATTGGTTTGCTTTTGAATGGGAACATCCTGAGAATAAGAGAAAGCAACAATTGAGATGGACACGCCTTCCCCAAGGTTTCACCGAGAGTCCAAATTTATTTGGACAAGCCCTGGAAGAATTGTTAAAGCAATTCATTCCAGAAAATAAGGTACAAATCCTGCAATATGTGGATGACTTGTTAATATCTGGGGAAGGGCAGGATGGAGTAAAAAGGACTAGCATCAATCTCCTGAATTTCCTAAAAAAAAAAATCTCAAAGTCTCAAAGGGTAAGCTGCAATTTGTAGAACCTCAAGTGATCTATCTTGGACATCTTATTGGAAGAGGGTATAAGAAACTTACCCCGGACAGAATCAGTGGGATCCTTGCCATCCAAGCTCCCACCACTAAGAGGGACATAAGAAAATTATTGGGACTATTTGGATATTGCAAATTATGGATTGAAGGATATTCCCAAAGCGTAAAATTTCTATATGAGAAATTGGTACAACCCGAGCCAATAACATGGGCGACCAAAGATGAGGAACAACTAGAGAATTTGAAGACAAAATTGTCTACAGCGCCAGTCTTGAGTCTCCCAGATCTAAAAAAGGAATTTGATCTATTCGTCAATTCAGAAGAAGGAATTGCGTATGGTGTGCTGACCCAGGAATGGGGGGGACACAGAAAGCCGGTCGCATATTTATCTAAGTTACTAGATCCAGTGGCCAGGGGATGGCCGGCTTGCCTCCAAGCTGTAGCAGCTACAGCTATGTTAATCGAAGAGGCACAAAAGCTAACTTTACAGGGCAAAATCATTGCTCATACTCCCCATGATCTCAGGGCGGTTTTGAGCCAGAAAGCCCAACAATGGCTAACCGACTCGAGAATCCTGAAATATGAGATCATTCTGACCAATAGTTCCAATTTGGAACTCACCACCACAAAAAGTTTAAATCCAGCGCAATTCCTTTCCGGAGAACCAGTACCAAATTTAGAGCATGATTGTTTGGAGATTATGAATTTACACACCAAAGTCAGGGAAGATTTGGACGACAGGCCCTTACCGTATGGAAGGGTGCTGTTTGTGGATGGGTCATCCCGAATAGTTGATGGGAAGAGGATGTCAGGATATGCCATAGTTGAGAAAACAAAAATAGACAACCTGGAAGTGGTAGAAAAAGAGAAGTTACCCCCAAATTGGTCAGCTCAGTGCTGCGAAGTATACGCTCTTAAAAGGGGATTAGACCGGTTGGAGTCAGGCCAAGGTACTATCTATACCGACTCCAAATATGCTTTCGGAATAGTTCATACCTTTGGAAAGATCTGGGAAGAGAGAGGATATTTAAACTCTAAGGGAAAAGATCTAGTACATAAAGAACTAATTAAGCAGGTCCTAGAGTCCCTTCTCAAGCCCCGGGAAATTGCAATAGTGCACATAAAAGGGCATCAGAAAGGAGATACTATCGAAAAGAGAGGCAACCATTTAGTAGACCAAGCGGCAAAGGCAGCTGCACAAGAGATAAAAGACCCGATAAAGGTTTTTGCTACGAATAAGGCACCAGCCCAAGAAGGAATGAAACCCATATATTCCAGAGAGGAACTAAATAAAATAGAAAAACTTGGATTACTTCAGGGGAAACAAGGGGAGTGGCTGACTCCAGATGGAAGGAAGTTCCTGAACAAAGCTCTTGCTCGCAAGATGCTAGAGGAAATCCACCATCTAACCCATTGGGGTACCCAGGGGCTAGCCGACCACTTTTTAAAAGAACATGTATGCCTAGGGATATACAATTTGGCCAAGGCAGTGACAGAAGGGTGCTTGCTCTGTCAAAAGGTGAACCAAAAGGTGATGAGGAAAGCCTCACCTGGAGGAAGGCCTCTAGCCCTACGACCTTTCCAAAACATCCAGGTCGATTTTACTGAAATGCCATCAGCACAAGGGTACAAACATGTCCTAGTAATTGTGGATCATCTTACTCATTGGGTGGAGGCTTTCCCCACTAAGACCGAAACGGCACAAACAGTAGCAAGAATATTGTTAGAACAAATTATCCCCAGGTATGGCTTAGTAAACAACATAGACTCAGATCGAGGACCTCACTTTGTGGCCCAAGTGCTGCAAGATGTGGTCAAAGCACTAGGTATCAAGTGGCGGCTACACACACCCTGGCATCCTCAGAGTTCAGGGAGAGTCGAGAGGATGAATAAAACCCTGAAAAATGTATTAACCAAATTAATAACAGAAACAGGACTTAATTGGCTAAAGTGTTTGCCCCTGGCTCTATTAAGAATTCGGACCAGACCACGATCGGATATAGAGGCATCATCATATGAAATGATGTTTGGACTCCCCTTCTTGTTAACCCCATATAGCACGGGTGATTATCTGGAAGGAGAGGCAGCAACCAAAGAATACATAAAAACAATTGGCAAGACACTGGCACATCTGAAACGAAAAGGGTATCTTCCTCAAACCTCTCCCTTGGACACAGATATTCATCAGATAAAGCCAGGGGACTGGGTACTAGTAAAATCCTGGAACGCCACTCCACTGACCCCTAAGTTTGAGGGTCCTTTTCAGGTCCTGCTGACAACACACACGGCAGTGAGGACCCAAGAAAAAGGCTGGACACATGTGTCGCGGGTAAAGGGACCAATATCACCTCCAGAGAATCCGCCCGACCTGCACCCTAATCCTTCTTCCCAGTGGACTGTAACTCAGGATCCAGACACGCTCAAAGTGACTTTTAAGAAGAAGCCAAGGAAGGACTAAGAATTAAAAAGACTATACTGTGGTGGGGAGAAGTTCTCGGTATCGTTGGGAAGTTTTTCGGTGTTTTGATATCGTTAAAAGGGACTAGGGAAGTTAAGAAACTTCTCCAGTGCTGAGCTATTCAAAGTTGTTTCCAGTGTATAATTGAACCGTTTGTGTATTATCAGAAATTACTTAAAAAGTGTTGTGATAAGGCCAAGTTAATTGAAATTGATAAAGTTTCAAACCGCTACACAAGTTAGTAAAGAAAATCCTAACCAATCTCTCACAGGACATACCCCAGAAAGACCAACCAAAAGATAAGGAGAAGTGAGGACACATTGGGAAGCCCGACTAATCCAGCTATATGACTCCCCTCCCCCAGGAGGCAAGATCGGGTGAGATCGTGATGGTTCATACCGGACTCTTGGGAGGACTGGTAGCAATCCTAGTAATCAGCGGAATTGCTGAAGGAACATGCTCAAAGTGTTACCAACCAGTCTATGATGGGGAGAATTTACAATCTCTAATACAGGTTCACACCCATGTGAAGCACACCTGTTTTGATAAAACCCAAATATCCTCCTGTCAGGAGGATGGGAAGAAGTATTGGATTGCCAGGAGCACAGCCAATTTTCGGCAACGTCTGACAGGGGAATGCCCTATCAGAGAATGGTTTTGTTTCGAAAACCTAGATAATGCGGAGGGTGTGGCCGATTTAATAAAAGAAAAAGCCTTGAAGGTAAAGAAAAAAAATGATTTAGATGAAGTCCTTGGTAAAAACCTCTTTGTTGACCTTATGGAGAAAGTCAGTCATGAATTAAATCTAACTAACTGCTGGATTTGCGGCAGTACCCAAATGTCTGACGTATGGCCCTGGGAAGGAACGAGTTTATCCCCCTTGGATATTCTGAGGTGGAAATTGATGGAACAAGAGCCTCCCGGTAGTCAAGAGAGGAGGAAGGAACAATGGGAGTTAAAATCCAAGATAATCGGAGAAGAATGCATTAAAAGAGCAGGGAAGAGATACAAAACATTTGTTGGGGAAATGGTATGCAAAAGGTATTTGATTGTGAAAGAATTATACCAAAAATGGGTTCCCCAAGAACAAATAGGTATTGGTCCATCGGGAAGAAACCAACAGGATGCATTTACCATGAAGGCTATAATTTACATGAGTGTGCAGAGAAAGGTATAAACCCTTTTTGGGGAGTGAGGGGAATATCCAAGTATTGGGAATGCCCCTTTGACATCGGGGATGAGTCGTGGAAGGCCCCTGAACATCTTTTTTGGATATGTGAGGACATGGCATATACACATCTGCCGGGAGACTGGGCAGGAAGTTGTACCATCGGTGTAATTAAACCTGCCTTCTTTCTACTCCCTCGGGAATCAGGGAACCACCTTGGTGTACCTCTTTATGACAACCTAAAGAGGACCACCCGGAAGAGAAGAGCCATCATAGATCTAGGCAGCAACCAAAATTGGAAAGGCAAAATTTGGACCCCCGAACAAATTATAAAGACTTATGGGCCAGCGACCTGGGCGCAGGATGGATCCTGGGGATACAGAACTCCCGTCTACATGTTAAACAGGATAATTCGGCTGCAAGCCGTATTAGAAGTTATCTCAAATAAAACAGCCCTGGCACTGGACCACATAAGTGACCAATTAGCACAAACGCGGGCCGTGGTATATCAGATCAGATTGGCTGTCGATTACTTATTGGCAAATGAGGGAGGCATCTGTGGTAAATTCAATTCATCAGAGTGCTGCTTAGAAATTGATGACAAGAGCGAGGTGATTAGAAACATCTCAAAGGAGATTAGAAAAGTAGCTTATGTGGGCACCCAAGAGTGGAAACCCCTGATTTCCACCGACTGGTGGGACAACTTTTGGTCCCTAAAAGGGGCGTGGTGGAAAAAGATAGTATTTATTATTATCAGTGCACTAGCCAGCCTTCTACTAATCCCTTGTATCCTTCCCTGTCTCATTCGGACTATAACATCTACGGTCCAGGCTAGTCTCCAACTCCCTGAAATGAACAACTCTAAGCCCGCAAATATAATGAAACTCGAGTCCCAACCGGAAGAACTGAGTGAAGCCAAAAATTTATAATCAGTACCAAAAACTGAGAAAAATATACTCCCAGGAGCCAGAAACAGCCAATTAATTGATGCGGGCAAAAGCCCGATCAAAGAAATAGAGGGGGGACTGAGGGAAATAGAGGCCCAAGAAATCCTGTTTAGTAGTTGTTTTGGATGAATTAGAAAATGTTAAACCTGTTATTTAGAAAAGATGTAAGAATATTTGTATCCTAGTTCTACCCCAACACCTTATATTCCCGGTTTGTAAATCCCATAGTTTTGTAATTTAAATGGCATACCCCTATCCCCTAAACCCTCCATGTTCTCTTGTTAAGCCAAGCCCCTGTTGTTCCTGCCTGTCTGTCAAGGCGCTTACTTCGCCTCATTCCAGCCTGTTCGTTACATTGTTTCAACCTCGCCTTCGCAACTCCCCGCCTGCCTGTCCACTCACCAACACCGCCCTGTATGGAAATCACTCAGGCTCCCAGCATACTTCACTAAAGAGGAAGTGGGATTCGGATCGAGAAAGTCCTAGAACAACGAGCCGAAGCAACATCTGGACACCGGACCAACGCCATCCGGTAGGGAAAGTATTTGGCTAACTGTGACTAATTCTCGCTATCTTGCCGTAGTTTGAAAGATACTGGACCAGAGTGACACCCCTGGACTTTTCGAGCCAAAGGTGGACCCTTGGGAGTTTCCCGTGAGGCTGGATCCCCGCCTCTGCGGCCCGAGCGGCAGCAGGAGCGACCTCCTCCTCAGTGGTGACTCATCGGCTAGGGAGCGGCGGCGGCGCAGGCGACCCACGAGCATCCCATTTAAAAGAGCTGAATTTTAATAAAGGCGTTTAAAGGGAGTTGGTCTCCTGGCCCAATTTTTATCAGCCGGGATCCTCCGTTATTACTAGAGACGCTCCCCAATTTACCGGGGCCCCCAATGCACCGGGACCCGCATTCACTGCCCCCCCCTTCACCGATCCCCCCGATCCATGAGCTCCCCCCAGTGCTCCAGGTCCCCCCACTCACCGCCCATCCCATACCCATGGGACACCCCTCACCGCGCCCCCCCCACTCACCAGGACCCCCCCAATCCCTGGGACCCCACCCAGACCCCCCCGTGCGGTCATGACGGCTGCACCCCCTGAGGCCCCCCGAGGCCCCCCGCTGGGGCCGGGCTGACTCCACCCCCGGGGTCGCCGCTGCGCGGAGCCTTTCATTAACCGCCCATCCGGCTTCTGTCCCCGCCCATAGGGGGCGTGGCAGCGAGGAGTGGCCAATGGTGAGCGGCGGAGCGGGGAGGGGGCAGGGATTAGGAAGGGCGTGGGAAAAAAGGCGGGGTCGCAGGAGCGATGACCAATGAAGAGAGGAGAGGGCGTGGCCTGGCAGAGGCGGGAAGAGATCGCGGAAATGGGCGTGGCATAAATGGGGCGTGGAAACGGGCGGGGACTGAACGGAACCGAGAGAATTTACTGGTCTGAGTCAAAACCTGTACGGATATGTACGGACCAGTATAGACCGGTATGGACCAATACAGACTGGTATGGAACAGTATGGATCAGTAAGGAACAGTATGAACTAGTATAGACTAGTACACACCAGTACAGACCAGTATAAACCAGTAGAGAGCAGTTTGGATGAGTTGGGCTCTGGGCAGGCACTGGCTGGCCGTGGGGCTGATGGTGCTGTGTGCGGCCGTGCGTCAATGAAAACCAGTATGGACCAGTATGGACCAGTATAGAGTGGTATAAACCAGTTCAGACCAGTATAGACCAGTATGCATATATACAGACCAGTAGAGACTTCTACCTGCCCTGGCCAGTATAGACCAGTTTAGACCAGTAGGGACAGTGTAAACCAGTATAAACCAGTATAAGCCACTGTAGAGCAGTATGGACCAGTACGGACCAGCTGAGAGCAGTAGGGACCAGTTCAGACCAGTTCAGACCAGTATGCATTTGTACAGACCACAATGGAGTTTCCCATGCCCTGATCAGTTATAGAGCAATATAGACCAGTATAGACCAGTATGAACCAGTTCAGATCTTCTGCTGCCCTGGGATGGGGACACTGGGAGAGGACTGGGGACACTGGGCTGATGCCATGGGTGGCACTGGGGACAGTGGGGTGACCCTGGGACTCACTGTGGTGGTGGCACTGGCACAGAGACAATGGGGGTGGGGACACTGGGGTGAGACTGGGGACACCGGGCTGGTGACATTGCTATGGTGACACTGGGGAGTGACGTCACTTCTTCCTGTTTCCTCTTCCTGTTTGCTCCCGGCTGTGCCACAACCCCGCGTGTCTGAGACTGTCACCAGGTCCTGTTTGCCACCCGGAGTGTCCCCAGAGTGTCCCCAAGGCGTCCCCGCCGTGTTCCAGCGGCCATGGAGCCCCGCGAGGTGCGGCAATCCCGGCACGGGGTGGTGGAAGGGGACAGGGGGGACATGGGTGTGGTAGAGGGGACAGGGGACTGCAAAGGGGACAGGAAGAGGTGGGAGGAAGGGAGGAGGTGACAGAGGGGTGAAAGGAAGTGAGGATGGTGGCGGGGAAGCGACAGCAGGGGGGTGGCAGGGGGCGGCAGGAAGGACAGCGGGAGGTGGCAGAGGGGACAGCACGGGGTGGCAGGGGGGACAAGGGGGTGACAAAAGGACAGAGGAGACAGCTGAGCCCTCCAGGGAGGGGACAAAGGGGACCCCGGGAGGGCACAGAGTCCAATCTAGGAAGCCACAAGTGCCATGAGGACTCCGCCACCTCCTGTGTCCCCTCCCCAGGTGCTGGAGGCTCTGGTGGCCCCAGTGGCCACCCTGGGTGAGCTGGCAGCCACTGTGACCGTGCCACGCAGGCGCGTGTGGCCGCTCCTGTACCCAGAGTCCCTGCACAAAAAACTGAGGGACTTCACCTGGACCCTCCGGGACACCCTGGACCACCCCAGTGTCAATGTCCTGGACCAGCATGGTGTCACCTCCCTGGACCAGGCCGTGGCCGCTCTTGAGGCCACCTCGGGGGTCACCTGGGCTGATGTGAGAGCCACGGTCAGAGCCTGGCAGGGGTCATTGCGCCTGCTCGAGGAGAACTGGTACCTGCTGGAGTGCAAGGCCACTGAGCTCTGCAATACCTGGAAGATCTCAGCCACCAACGAGGCCACTGCCACCAGCCAGGCTGGGGAACTGCAGGATGAGACCCCTCCCAGCCAAGGGACAGCTGGGGACAACCAGGTGACCGCAGCCCCACAGCCGTCAGTGGCCCTGCCCTTGGTGGTGGCCACCAAGGCCAGGGAAGAGGCTGTGATGGCCACCAGGAGGGGACAGCGGCAGAAGGAGGCCCTGGAGCTGCTGAAGCACTTGGAGGTCACGTGTTCTAAAGCCAAGGTGCTCCCCTTGGAGCTGCTGCGTGGGCTTGGGCACATTGAGGCTGCCCTGGAGGGGAGGTGTCCCGCCATGTCCCCAAGGCCTTAGTGGCCATAGTGGCCAAGGCCAAGCTGCTGTGTGAGGCCAGCGCCCGCCTGGCCAGGCGTCACCTGTTGGTGACACTTGGGGAAATCGACTTCCTCCTCTTGAGTCCCAGTGGCAGCTCTGGTGGCCCTGGTGGCCCCCGTGGCCGTGCAGTGGCTGAGCGCTGCCAAAGAGCCATCGAAGACATCCCCAGGCTGCTGGAGGACAGTCATGACACTGTTGTGACATCATCGGGACAGTGGTGTCACTGGGGAGACTTGAGGACACTAGAGTGTCTCCAGCTCCTCGTGCCACCAAGAGCCCCTCGTGTGTCTCCGGGAGCGACCCCGCCCCCGTGCGAGGGTCCGCGGTGTCCCCAGGGTCTTTCTCTGTGTCACACGCCACCCTCGGACACCCACCAGGGACACCCCCGAGCATCGGGACCCAACTGCACCAGGACCAGCCCCTCCCTCAAGCACCGGGACCCTCACCCATCACCATCCTCATCATCCTCGTGCACTGGGACCCTCCCTGTTCACGAGCACTGGGACTGGACCCCCCCTCGTGTACCAACCCCCCCCGAGCATGAGGCCCGAACCCCCTTTTGTGCCCCCCACCCATCCCAGGGGGTCCGGCCCCTCCCCTTTCACCCCCCGGGAACAGCGCCAGGACTGGGGGGGCCCGAGCGGGACTTGGGGGGCACAGGGGGGTCCCCAGCACTGGCGGGGGTTTCTTGGGCGATGGCCCCCTCCACCCCCCCGTTATCATCAGGGACCCCCCCCAATTTACTGGGGCCCCCAACGCACCGGGACCCCCACATTCACTGCCCCCTCCCTTCACCGACGCCCCCCAAAGTGCTGGGGCCCCTCCGATCCATGAGCCCCCCCCAGTGCGCCAGGACCCCCCCCTCACCGCCCCTCCCCCTCCCATGGGACGTCCCGATCACTGACACAACCCCCTCGGAACTCCCCGAGGCCCCCCCATTAACTGAACCCCCCGGAACGCCCCCAGCCCCTCGCCCCTGCGCTCCCCCGAGCCCCCGGCCCGCGTTGGGCCCCGCCGGGGCCGGGCTGGCTCCACCCCCCGGGGCCGCGGCTGCGCGGAGCCTTTCAATAAACGCCGATCTGTCGTCTGGTCACGCCCACAGAGGGGCGGGGCCGCAGATGGAGGCCAATGGTGAGCGGCAGAGCGGAGAAGGAGCGGGGATTGGGAATGGGAGCGTGGGAAAAAAGGCGGGGCCGCAGGAGCGGCGGCCAATGGGGAGAGGAGGGGGCGTCGCCTAGGAGCGGCAGGAAAGGATCACTGGAATGGGCGGGGGGAGAAATGGGGGCGTGGAAATGGGCGGGGCCTAAAAGGAAACGAAAGGATCGAATGGCGTAAGTAAAAAGCAGTACGAATCCGTATGGACCAGTGTAAACCAGTATGGAACAGTATAGACCAGTATGGACCAGTATAAGCCAGTATAGAGTGGTATGAACCAGTATAGACTAGTATAGGCCAGCATGGACCGGTACAGACCAGTATAGACCAGTACAGAGCAGTTTGGATGAGTTGGGCTCTGGGCTGGGCAAGGGCTGGCCATGGGGCTGATGGTGCTGCCAGAGGCTGTGTGTGAATAAAAACCAGTATGGACCAGTGTGGACCAGTATAGAGTGGTGTAAACCAGTTTAGGCCAGTACAGAGCAGTATGTATATATAGAGACCAGTAGAGACTTCTACCTGCCCTGACCAGTATAGACCAGTATGAACCAGTTCAGACCAGTTCAGATCTTCTGCTGCCCCAGGATGGGCACACTGGGAGGGGACTGGGGACACTGGGCTGATGCCATGGGTGGCACTAGGCACACTGGGGTGACCCTGGGACTCACTGGACTGGTGGCACTGGCACAGTGACAATGGGGGCAGGGACACCGGGGTGAGACTGGGGACACCAGGCTGGTGACATTGCTGTGGTGACACTGTGGCAGTGATGTCACTTCTTCCTGTTTCCTCTTCCTGTTTGCTCCCGGCTGTGCCACAACCCCGTGTGTCTGCGACTGTCACCAGGTCCTGTTCGCCACTCGGAATGTCCTCAGAGTGTCCCTGGAGTGTCCCCAGACTGTGTCCAGCAGACATGGACCCACGCAAGGTGCCACAATCCTGGCCCAGGAGGGCGGGAGGGGACAAGGGGGGAGACGGGGGGGGTGGCAGGAGGGGACAGGATGGCATGGGAGGAAGGGTGGAGGTGACAGGAGGTGAAGGGCACTGAGACTGGCAGGAGGGGACAACAGGGGGTGGCAGGCAAGAGTGGATGAGGGGGTGACAAAGGGACAGAGAGGACAGCTGAGGTCTCCAGGGAGGAAACAAAGGGGACCCTGGGAGGGCACAGGAGCCACCCCAGGAGGTCACCCAAGAAAGCCACGAGGTCCCTGTCCCCTCCCCAGGATCTGGAGGCGCTGGTGGCCATGGTGGCCATCCTGGGTGAGCTGGCGGCCACTGTGACCGCGCCACACAAGGATGTGTGGCCGCTCCTGTACCCAAAGTCCCTGCACAGAGACCTGTCAAGATTGATCTGGTTCCTGCAGAACACCCTGGACAACGACGCTGTCATCTCCGTGCGCCAGGGCCTGGCCATCCTCAGGGCCACCCCGAGGCCCACCAAGGCCGATGTGAGAACCGCAGAGAGAGTCTGGCGGGAGTCGGTGAACACCTTCGAGCCCAACTGGGACAAGGTGTATGTGGTCGCCATGAAGATCTTCAGCACCTTGGAGGACGAGGACACTGCCGAGGCCACCAATGAGGCCATCAACAAGGCCACCAATGAGGACCCTGCCGAGGCCACTGCCACCAGCCTGGCCAGAGACCTGTGGGACAAGATCCCCCCTGGCCAAGGGACAGCTGGGGACAGCCTGGTGGCCACAGCCCCACAGCCATCAGTGGCCCTGCCCTCGGCAATGGTCCCCCACGATGCCCCTGTGGCGGCGGCTACTGAGGGCAGGGAAGAGCCTGTCGTGGCCACCAGGCAGGTGGAGGTGGCCACCAGTAGGGGACAGCAGGTGAAGGAGGCCCGGGAGCTGCTGGGGCGCTTCACAGATCTGTGTGTTGGAGGCACCGAGTTCCCCTGGGACCTGGATTCCTGGCTCGATGGCCTCGAGGGCAGCGAGGAGTGGACAGAGGAGAAGTCCCCTGATGACCCCGAGGCTGTGCTGGCCCAGGCCAAGCGGCTGTGTGGGGCGGAATGGATGTGGGAGGCCAGTGCCCGCCTGACCAAGGATCACCTGCTGGTGATAATTGAGGAAATCCACAAGGTCCTCTGGAGTCCCTGTGGTAACTCTGGTGGCCCTGGTGGCCCCTTTGGCCGTGCAGTGGCTGAGCAGTGCCAAAAAGCCATGGAGGACATCCCGAGGCTGCTGGGGGTCAGTGAGGTCACCAATGTGACATCACAGGGGCAGTGACGTCATTGGGAACATCGCTGGTATCAGTTGTCCCTTGCCCCTCACCACATGGGATTTGACACAAATTTGGGGAATTTTCCAGGAATTTTCATTGAGACTGTCCCAAATCCTGATGGGAATTCCTGGGGTGACATCACTGGGGACACTTGGGGACACTGAGGGACACAGAGGCATGGGGTGAATGAGCCCCCTCAGTGTCTGTAGGAGAAGCCCCAGACCTGGGTTATAAATGACAATATCAAAGAAAATACAATATTGGCTTTTACATTCATGTATCAGCTTTTGTTTGTTGTTATCAATCACAACAATTTTGATAGGGTACAATTTATAATTCCTTTCAGCTGCCTTTTGGTATAACATAATCTATCAGTTTATGTGTGCACTGTACAGCTGACCATAAATGGCAGCATAATAAATCAATTTTGTATCCTAGGCCTTAGGGAAATATTAAAATAGAGACAATGCTGAAATGCTTTTATAATATTATAACTATTATAACTTATATTAAAACTAACTTTTACATTATAACCAACTCAGAGAATGGTGTTGCCTTATTTTGAAAGACAGATGTGTGCCAGGGAAAGCCTGAGCCTCCCTTGGAATGGGGAATTCAAATCCCCTCTGTAGGGACATCCATGAACGGCAGGGACAAGGAACTCTGCAGCCCTGAGATATTCTAGACACACGCGGTTTTATTGTAAGGGCCGTGGGTAAAGAGGGCTTTGCCTTCAGCCACCGGCCTCGGCTGGAGAGAAGCCCCAAAGAGAGAGGGAGAGGGGGAATGAGGTGAGGGAGGTAAAAAGGCTAAGTGGGCTAAGAGAGGTAAGAAGAGTGCCGGGGTCAGGGCAGGAGGAGAGAGGGAGGTAGAAGAAGCAGAGGGAGAGAGCGGGCAAGAGGGAAGTGGAAAAGAGGCAAGAGGAAAAGAGAGCAAGGACCTTGTTACAATACATTATATCTCCTTTTGTGTTGAATATTCTAATTTACAGTGAGCAACCGGCGCAAGATACAAAACCGACAAACTTTGCATGCAACCTATGAGAATTACTAAATTACCATATCATCCTACATTCTAAACTCTAAAGACTACTCTTCTTATCTACTTTTTCCTTGATGCCTTAGCAGGATGGAGAGGGGCTGCATTCTTGGGTCCTTTTTCCTTCTGTCCTTCAACCTATCTCCAGCTAATCACCGTCTTCCCGCCTGCCATGCCTCCATCTCAAAGCTGGCCTTCATTTCTATTTCACTCACAGGTTTTACATCTCCAGTATTTCTTACCAGACAATCATATCCATAAGCCCTTCCTGTCCCATCTTTCCCAACACCTGACCCAGTATCCCTGTCCCAGCATCCCCAGTTGTGTCCCAGTGCCATCAGTCCCATCCCAGTGTCACCAGCCCAGTGTCCCCAGTTCTGTCCCACCGTCACCACCCAAGTGCCACCAGTCCAGTGTCAGCAACCCAGTTTCAGCCCAGTGTCCTCAGCCCTGTCCCAGTGCCACCAGCCCAGTGCTCCCTGTGCCAGCCCAGTGCCACCGCCCCATTGTCCCCATACCAGTGTCCCCACCCCATTGTCTTGAGGCTTCATAACCTGGAGCTGTAACTGGATAATTGACCCCAATATGGAAACAGACCAACGGTTACAAAAGTGTGAAACTCGTGACTGGGATCCACCCTGGGTCAATCCTAGATCCATCCTGGGACCATTTTGGGTCTGTTTTGGTGCATCCTGGGCCCATTTTAGGTCTATCATGCATCCATTTTCAGTCCATTTTGGGTCCATCCTCGGTCCATTCTAGGTCAGTCCTGAGACCTTGTTGTGTCCATTCTGGGTCCATCCTGGGTCCACTCTGGGTCCATTTTGGTCCATCTTGAGATCATTTGGGGTTCATTCTGGGTCCATCCAGGGTCCATTTTGGGAAAATCCTGAGCCCATTTTAGGTCCATCCTGAGTCCATTTTGGGTCCATCCTGAGTCTATCTTGGGTCCATTCTGGGTCCACTTTGTCTCCATGCTGGGTCCATTTTGGGTGCATTTGGGTCTATCCTGGGTGCATTTCCATTCCATTTTGGGTTCCTTTTTGGTCCATCTTGGGACCATTTTGGGTCCATTCTGGGTCCATCTTGACACAATTTTCGTCCATCCAAGGTCCATTTTGGATCCATTTGAGAATAATTTTTGCTTCAGTTTGGGTCCATCCTGTGTCCAATTTGTGTCCATTTTGGGTCCATCCTGGGTGCTTTTTGGGGACATTTTGGTCCCATTTGAATCTCTTTTGGGTCCCATGGCGTCTATCCTGGATCTGTTTTGGGTTCACCCTGAGTCCATTTTGAGTCCACTCTGGGTCCATTTTGGGTCCATCTTTGTCCTATTTCTGTCCATCTTGGGACAATTTTGGGTCCGTTCTGGCTCCATCCTGGGTCCGTTTTTGGTTCGTCCTGGGTCCATTGTGGGTCCATCCTGGGTCCATTTTGGGTCCATTTGGGGTCCATATGTGGTCCAACTTTGGGCCCATCCTGAGTCCATTTTTGGTTTGTCCTGGGTTCATCCTTGGTGCATTTGGATCCATTTTGGTTCCAATTTGGGTCCATCCATTATGGGTCCATCTTGGGTCCACTGTGCGTCCATCTTGGGACTATTTTGGGTAAATCCCAAATCCATTTCAGGTCCATCCTGGGTCCATTTTGAGTCCATTTTGCATTCAATTTAGTTCAATTTTCAGTGATTTTGATCCAGTTTTGGTCCATCCTGGGTTCACTTTGGGTCCAACCTAGGTTCACTTTGGGTCCATCCTGGGTCCATCTTGGGTCCATCCTGTGTCCATTTTGGTCCACTGTTGGTCTATCTTGGGTCCACTGTGGGTCCATTTTGGGTAAATCCTGTGTCCATTTTTGGTCCATCGTGTGTCCATTGTTGGTCAATTTTGGGCCCATCCTGAGTCCATTTTGGGTCCAATTTAGGTCCATCTTTGGTCCCTCTTGGATGTCTCCTAGGTTTGTCTTGGATCCTTTTTTGGTCCATCCTGAGTCCATCTTGGTCAAGGATGGGTCCATTTTAGTCTAATTTAGGTTCATCTTGGGTCCATTGTGGGTCCATTTTGGATCCATTTCGATTCCAATTTGGGTCCATCCTGTGTCCATTGTGGGTCCATCTTTGGTCCATTTTGGGTCCATCCTGGGTCCATTTTGGGTCCATCCTGGGTCCATTTTGGGTAAATCCTAAATCCATTTTAGGCCCATCATGGGTCCACTGTGGGGGTATGGGATTCATCCTGGGTTCAATTTAGGTCCATCTTGGGTCCATCCTGGGTCCAATTTTGGTCTATCCTTGTTCTATTTTGAATCTACTTTACGTCCATATTGAATCATCCTGGGAGCATCCTAGGTCCATCCTGAGACCATTTTGTGTCCATCCTGGGTCTGTCTTGGGTCAGTCATGGGTCCATACTGGTCCAGATAAGGTTCATCTTGGGTCCATCCAGGTCCATTTTCATCCATCCGAGGTCCATTTTGGATCCATTTTGAGTCCATTCTTGGTTCATTTTGGATCCATCTTGTGTTTGTTTTGTGTTCAATTTGCATCCATTTTGGGCCCATCTTGGATCCATTTTGGGTCCATTCTTGGTTCATTTTGAGTCCATCCTGGGTCTATCTTGAGATAATTTTGGGTCTGTCTTGGGACAATCATGGGTCCATTTTGGGGCAATCATTGGTCCATTTTGGGTCCATCCAGGGTCCATTTTGGATCCATGTTGTGTCCATTTTTGGATCATTTTGGGTCCATCTTGAGTCCACTTTGGGTTTATCCTGGGTCCATCCTTGATCCATTTTGGATCCATTTTGTTTCCGATTTGGGTTCATCCTGGGTCTGTTGTGGGTCCAATTTGTGTCCAATTTGCGTCCATTTTGGGTCCATCTTGGATCCATTTTGGATCCATTTTTGGTTCATTTCGGGTCTATTCTTGGCTCGTTTTGAGTCCTTTTTGGTACATCTTGGGATAATTTTGTGTCTGTCCTGGGTCCATCCTGGGTCCATCCCAGGACAATTTTGGGTCCATCCTGTGTCCATTTTTGGTCCATCTGGGATCCATTTTTATCCATTTTGGGCCAATTTTTGGATCATTTTGGGTCCATCCTGAGTCCGTTTGGGGTTTATCCTGGGTCCATCCTTGATCCATTTGGGATCAATTTTGTTTCCGATTTGGGTTCATCCTGGGTCCATTGTGGGTCCATCTTGGGGCCACTGTGGGTCTGTCTTGGGTCCATTTTCAGAAAATGCTGAGTCCATTTTGGGTTTCTCCTGGGGCCTATTTGGGTCCAATTTATGTCCATCCTGGGTGCATTTTGGGCCCATCTAGGGTGCACCAGGATCCATGCTGAGTCCATATTGTGTCCATCCTGGGTCCACTTTGGGTCCATTTTGGATCCATTTCAGTTCATTCTGTGGGTCCATTTGGGTTCACTTTGGGCCCCTCCTGGATCCATCTTGGGTCTATTCTGAGTCTATCTTGGGTCGATTCGGGGTCCAATTTTGGTCCATCTTGGGACAATTTTGGGTCCATCCTGGTTACATCTTGGGTCCATCCTGGGCCCATTTCAGGACCATCATGGGTCCATTTTGGGTCCATTCTGGGTTGATCTTGGGTCCATCTTGCATTCAGTTTGGTCCAATTTTCAATGCTTTTGATCCAATTTTGGTGCATCTTCAGTCCTTCCTGGGTCCATCCAGGATCCATCCTGAGTTCACTTCAGGTCCCTCCTGGGTCCACTTTGAGTCCATTTTACATCCATTGAGGTTCATTTTGGATATAGATATAGGAATATATGTGTATGTATCTGTAAATACATACACATATGTACATATGTATAAATAATATGTGATTTATAAATAATATGTATATATAAATGTAAGTGTCTATATAAATGTATCTATAAGTCTATGTATAGGTGGATAGATATGATGGGTTTATCCATTAAAACCCTACAAAATCAGAAGACAAAAAAAAAAGGGAAAGCCACTCCTGTCATCCTCTGCTGCTTCCAGCAGAGCTGGGCCATGGGCTGTGGGGCTGTGTGGGGCATGTGCCAGGCTCTCTGTCTCGGCCTGCTCTGGCCTCCTGCATGCTTCCTTCCTGCTTCTGCGGTTCTTTTGGCCATACCAATGGTTCCTGGACCATCAGCACGGCCTTCTTAACCCCCTCAGTCCGGAGGAAGTCACTGTAGTCCAGGAATACCAGAGCGTCAGCTGTTTGGCTGTGCCCGGTCTGTCCTGGGCTCTCTGTCCCTCCTGCTGAGGCTGGCATGTCCTGGGCTGTGTCCAGGAGAACCAGGCCATCGGCTCTGGGGCTGGGCGGGACATGGGCAGGGCTCTGCCTCTGCTGCTCGGGCTTTTGCCTCCATCTCTTCATCTCCACTTGGTTTCTGCTCGCAGGGTTCTTCTGGCTCCTCAGAGGGTCTCTGGCCCATGAGCTCGGCCTCCTGAACCCCCTCAGGGTGCCCGTGCTCAGCTGCATTGGAGAAGACCGGCTCCTCAGCTGAGGGACTGAGGGTCTCACGTGCACGACTCTCTGCCCCTGCTGAAGTGGGTGTCACTGCTGGGGACACATCCCCACTGTGCTCCACGTCCTGCTGTTCCACAAGGTGCTGGCTGCATCCCTGGATTGAAACACAGGACTAGGAATTAGGGAGATTGATTAGAAATAGGCATTAAAGTGATGGATATTGCCTAATAACAGCTGCATTTTTCAGTATTCGTTGCTTGTGAAGGAAAAGACAGGACATGTGTACAAAAACAGCATGGAGGCATGCAAGGATTGGTGATAAGGAGGAGGATGTTCACTAAAATGGGACACAAGTGTGCAAAACTCCCAAGGATACTGAGATAACGAGGCTCCTTGGGCCCCTGGAACTAGATGAGACTGGCCTGATGGCTTGGACTGTGACCAAAGGATCAGGAGGCATGCCCAGGAGGGCAGGGTGAGAAGCTCAGCTCTGAGGAAGAGTGTCCAGTACAGGGGGACAGTCACTGCCCTGCTCCTGCTGCCCCACTCTTGCTGACACAGGCCAGGATGCCCTTGGCCTTCTTGGCCACCTGGGCACACGCTGCCTCATGTTCAGCTGCTCTTGCCCGGCACCCCTGGCTCCTTTTGTCCCAGGCAGCTCCCCAGGCACAGAGGTGCACATCTGACTTCAAATACAGCATCCAGAATTTCAAGATGTCCTTCCTGTTCTTGGCAACACAAGTCAGGAGTCAAGGACTTGCAGCTTCACCCCCACTCAAGGCTCCAAAGCAGTTTTCCAAGCTGCAGACTTCACCACAAAATGGATCAACAGAAACCTGCTGCTCCTGTGTTATGACTCAGAAGAAAGGTTCAGAGCTACACAGTTGGTTTCTTTGGCCACACGGGACAAGAACGGCCCCCCACAGCTTCATGGACAACACAATCATCTCCTGGCACCTTCTCAAAAGCCAAAAGACAACTGGGCCAAAAGACTCTGTAGAAGTGAAGGATTCCTCGAGACAACTGCAGAACAGTTCCACAAGCCAAACACGGGTTTCCCAAAAGGGGAAACAAACAAACCGAACCTGGGGAGCTCCAGAAGGACCCCGTGTGCCCTTAGCCACAGCACTGCAGAAGCCAAGAGATAGAGCTGCACTGAGCCCAGCAGCCAGATGCTCACGTGGAGGCAGCAGCTCTTTGGTGCCTCACCATTGCAGATCCAAGCCCATTTTCCAGCTGTCACTGGCTGGGGGGAATGGCTGGGTCCTGCAGGACTCCAGCACTCAGCACCCTCAGCCAGCAGCAGCCAGTGCTGACTGCTCAGAAACTTGAGCTCTGCCTTGCACTAAAGACAGCAGCCTCCAAAAGTGGCACTCACTGACTTGGGATATTCAAGCTGAACTGTGACCACAGCTGTAGTCATGTAGTCCTTTTGCTTCTCTTTGGCCTCTTCTCCAGGAGCAGAGGGAGCCAGGGGAGAGAGTGCTGTTGGTTCTGTGCTCTGTGGAAAGAGAGAAGCATGAGGGACAGCCCTCGAGCTATCATTTATAGCCTTCTTTCCTTTCAGATCTACAACCAGCTCTACTAAGGAGAAACCATCAGCTTTGACAGCAATGGGATTCTGAGTCACTCCAACTAAATTCAAATGGGCTGATCCAACAGAACTGCAGGTGGCTCTGAATTCAGTATTCCTCCGTGGCTGCAATCAGCAAGCCATGTTCTCTCTGCACAACTGAGCTTTTAGTTCTTGAAAGCTCCCAAATGGACAAGTAGGAAATAGCCAGCAGTGCCTTTGCTATTTGTGCTGCAGAAAGGAAATGGATTTTTATTTCAGCCTCTCCATCTTCTCCTCTACACTCTTCTGCCCCTGGCCAAGCTCACAGCTTGCTCCACAATTCCTAAACACCGGGAACATCAAAGGATCATTTCCCACTCACCTCAGGATCAGCACCTCTGAATACACGTGTCAGGTGACCTGTAGTGGGCAGGGAAAATGATTGAGATTCTTTGAGAGAACTGCCTGGGCTGGTGAATCCCTGAGAACAAGTCCACACAAACAGGGAGTACTTTCCATTTCACAACATCCCTCCAGGAGACACAGTTCTTTCACACAGCCAGCAAGACAAGAGGACAGTATTTTTGTCTGTGCCTACACTTTGGCTTGTTTTGCCAGTCAATGAATACAAACTTGATCAAGAGAACGCAAATTGTTCCTGAACACTCAGTGCTCCTGTTCCTCCAAATACATCAAGCAGCATTTTTAACCCTCTCCTTCAGGTACTTTTTTTTTCTTTTTTTTTTTAAATCAGTTGCATGCACTAATTGTCATTAATTTCCTGAAAACAGTTGCCCAGAAAAGCTTCCCCAAAATCCCTGTGAGCTGTGGCAGTTCTGTTGTGAAACAGCAGAGCAGCAGCTGCTGGGTTCAGGAGCTCACTGCTTTGGAGTTTGCACTTCATTGCAAAGGGAATCACTGTTTTAGCACTCAGTCAAAGGTCAGGTTAGACAGTCCAATCATTTCATGACAAAATTTAGAAAAAAAGAAGCTTTCTCTGAATTCTGGGAACAACCTTTTAGAAGGCTGCCTGAGATCAAGTTGTCCTGCTTGACCCTGCAAACGGAGGCAATGCCAGACTCTGCTGCCACAGACTCTCCCGTGGAGGGAACAGAATCCCTTCAGGTTCCCTTGCAAATGCTGCCCCTGTGGCTACAGATACCCCCTTTTGAGCTGAACATGTTGACAGGAGCTTTACCAAACCACTGGCATCCCAATTGTCTTTCTGTTTCAAAATCCACACAGTCACTAAGAAAAAACAGGAAGACACACAAAAGCCCAATGAGGTGATGCCCAGAGGAAACCTCTACTGACCTGCCAGGTGAGTCAAGTAACAGGTGGAATAAGCCACACCATAAACAGTGCAAACTGCAGCAGCGAGTTGCTCCATCGTCGTGGCACTGCTGTGCAGGTTTGCAGCCTGTGCTGTAACACAGAACAAACAAGGCTCCTGTCAGTGTGCAGCTGCCACTGACCAAGGCCTCGAGCAGGAGGATGCTCCTGCTCTGAGCAAGCCCAAGAGCTGCTCGGACACTGAGGCCTTCCGTGCCCCAAGGCAGCCCTGTGATGTCACCACAGGGACACGGCAACCATGCCCTGACGTCACAAAGCAAAGGCTCTGCCTTGGTCTGTGAATTGATGCAAAGCAACCCAACCTTCCCCACGGCAAACACAAAATAGCCTGGGAAGTTCTCCCGTGTCACAGAGAAGCACAAAGCCCCTGGTGGGCCCAACTCTGTTTTTCAAGGGATCCCAGAGTAACTGCAAGATTGCCCAGAGCACCTACAGCCTGTACCCCAGCTGAGCACTCAGATGGGACCAGAGCCAAGGAAACCAGACCAAGAAAATGGCCCAAAGCACTGCACAGAACCAGGAGAGAAAGCACTGTTAGCAGAACAGCTGAAAGAATCCCTAACAAATCTCCCCACATATCTGCACATTGATTGGACTCGCCCAGGGCTCCTGTGTATGGACATCTCTGCCTTGACTCCCCTCTGGAAGCAGTTGAACTGGCAGGATCTGCCCAGCAGCAGCAGCTGCTCCAAGCTGGGAACGCGCCTGACAGTGCTGATTTCCAGAGGATCCAGTGTGCCAGGGGAAGCCAAGGCAGGAGCAGGTTGGAAGGTGCTGGCACTGCTGCTGCTCTGTGCCAGAGAGCCCTGGCTGGGCACAAGGCACCCACTGCACTGCGGGCTCTTTGTCCTGCCACAGCTGGGCACAGCTGGCGACAAATCGTGACGACCTGTGGGAAAACCAAGGGGGCTGCACTGCTCTGCACACACTCAGGCCACCTGCAGCACAGAGCTTTGCTCCCAAAAATGTAAACCAGAGGGAAACAGCTGGAAAAGGTTTCATTTTGACCTTTCTTACCTGCTCAACAGAAATGGCCAAAATGAGAGTTATCAAGCAGGGCTCGATCCCCACTGCCAGCTCAGGGTTGGAGAGGAGGCATGACTTTATTTCAGTGCTGGGTGCATGGAGAATCACATCCCTAACATGTGCATACCCAGCAATCTCACCTACTAGTTTGTATCCATGCAACTAAGACAAATTCAATACTTTGCTGAAACTCACAGGCTAAACATTCCCCCAGGTGATTTGACATATTTAAATTCTCAGAATTTACTGACATGAGAGAAGAAGTGTCCTGAAGGTCCCTGGTGGTTATTCTCACAGGTTCAGGATGAGACCCGTGGAAAAAAACCATGAGACACCACTGGGGTTGCAAAGCAAATTTATTCTCTTAGTTGCAGTAGCCAATAATACATCCCAAGCCCTGGATTCCTGAGAGTCTGCTGAGCAGGAGAAGGAGATGAAGCTGGTGCTCGGTGGGAGGGGCAGGTGGGCAATGCTCTTTCAGGACACGGCCTGGATCAAAAGGGTGTGTGCATCCCATCCCTGTCACCCCTCCAGCCCAGCACTAGGCCTTCAATCTCCTGCTCAGGAGTGGAATTTTCCCAGTTACAGCATCAGCTCACACGTGGTGGGTGTGTGAGGTGAGGCCACGATGGCTCAGGACACCGACTCCATGCCAGCAATGGCTCCATTGTGCATTGCTCCCCTTTCAAAGGTTGACTGCCCACTGACTGACTCGTACACTGCTCCTCTTCCAAGGGTCAAGTTCCCATCCCTTAAACAATACGGTTTTCTTCATTGTCTTGTCAACCTGCCCAAACATGGATCAAATGTGGCAGGGCCTTGGACAGGGCTCTGGTCCTCCACACAGTCCTTCGGGGAACATCCCATTCCTCAAATTCTCCTTTGGTGGTCAAGAGCCTCCTAAAACCCCTTTCTTCCCTTGAATGTATTCCAGCTAGCTTCTTAACAGAACTGAGACATTAATTTTAAAGAATTAAAGAGTTTAGTTAAACTAGATATTGCTGAGGTAAACTTGCCTTTGTTAACAGAAGCCTTTAAGGAACTGATAAATCAGGAGGCCCGTCAACTTAATCAATAGACTCCAAGAACACAATGTGATCATAAATCAGATAGTCTTGAGAAAACAGGATCCAGGTGTCACCAACACTAAAAGGTTAAAAACTCTAAGCGAGGAAGACCCATCTTACTTCATCATTTTGACACCCCACCCCATAAGAAGAAACACCGACCCATTTCAAAGAACAAACTACGCGTGCTTAATTGCTTTTTGGCTAATTACCGTATGAAGCAGGGAATGGAATGGACTAGAGTTATGAGTATGCATTCGTGTTTTGGGTATTCAATACTCTTGTACATAAAAAGACCCTGTGATCATCTGTAAATTGCGGTGTGTATTTGGGAGCCATCCCGCACGCTGCCCGGCGTCGTGATAAACACACACTTTGGAACTTCAAACTGTTAGAGAGTCTTTGTCCGTCATAGTTGGATATCGGTATTAGATCAATATCCATATTTTTAATTAAATCATCAGCACTTAAAGCTAAAGGAATTCCCAAGATTTAGTCCTATTTGTGACACTTGAATATTTTCCCAGTACCATTCCTTCCTTTGCTTGGAATCAGACACAAGTGTTTTGTCCATATGTCCTGCAGTGCTCTTGCTGAATGAAGCTACATCGGGCCTTTCTTTCAGAAATGAATCAAGAAAACACAGATTGCCTCCCCAAACCCTTCTGCACCCTTCCAAACCAGTGCACTACTCAAGCACAACCCTGAGGCACAGCCCGGATCGCCCCTGTCCCAGCAGCTCAGAGCTGCACTTGCCGGAGCTGCTGGGCCTGGGGTCCCCAAAGCCCTCAGCAAACCCCAGGTACATCCCAGGAACCCTCCACTCCTTCAAACCCAGCATCCCCCACAGCCCCTGCAAGTTCCCCCCATTGCACCGGCCATGGCCATGTCTCCACATGTCACTGGCCATGTCCCACCCTGTCCTCACCCCTGCCTGTCACCCCACCCTGTTTCCATCCCTGTCATTGTCCCCCACGTCTCCACCTGTGTCCATGTCACTCTGTGTCACCATGAATGGCCAGGGCCATGTCCCTGTGTCTCCTATCACTCTCCATGTCTATGTCCCACCATGTCAATGTCCCCCCATCATCCCAACCACGTCTTAGTTGAATGTCTTTATTTTTACCCTCTGTTGGATTGTTACCTCAAGTTTGCTTGCTTTTATTGTTTGCATTTGTTCCTATGCAGCTTAAAGTAAACTACATACATTTATAGAATTTATCTAATTATTTACATATTTCTCTCTTGGAGGAGAAAGCTGATTGATGGTGATGTTCACCAGTGACGTTGAAGAGGTGGCTACCTGTGTAGCCAATCTCTGGTCTGCTTCTCAAAGGTATATAGGATGGAGTCAGAGAAAATAAAGTAGGCAGTTTTCCTGCTTGACCTGCTGCTGCCTGCTTTGTTCTTTCATGTCCCTAACAGCAACATCGGATAATTAAAATGGATGAAGAGAAATGAAAAGCAAATCAAGGCCAAAAGCAAAGGATTTCCCTGTCCATAACGACTGACGATCCACATGTTTGGGTAGGAGAGAAGAACCATTTTGGAGGGGTTTCCAACCCACTGTCTCCAAAATCTTGGTCTTTGCCCCAGATCATTCCCATGTGACTGCAGAAGATGCCCTCGGGCAACAGCAAATCAAAATTGTGGAATCCCTGAGGTTGGAAAAGGTCTACAAGACCATCCAGTATTCATTGATGCTACCAGAAGACAGGAGTGAACACAAAAGAATTTCTGGGATAGGAAGTCAACAAATCCGCTCTCTCCAAGGAATTCTCAGTGTTCGTCTGTGTCCCGATGGATGTTCCTGCCCCTGCGTTCATCAAGATGCCCATGGGGAGACAGGAACATGTGGATTCCCCACAGCCAGGGGTCCCCCAAACACGAATCCCCAGGACCACGGATCACCAGGGCTCTGCCCAACGGTGGTCACTGGGGATCATCCAACGCCGATCCTCCCATGGGGGATGGAGCTGGAACAGCGCATGAAGCTCTTCCTGCATTTGGGGCACTCGCAGGGATTCCCTTATGGTGCCTCTGTTGGTGCTGGGTCAAGGCTGAGCTCCTGGAGAAACTCTTCCCACACTCAGGACACTCATAGGGGCCTCTCCTTGGTGTGGATGCGCCGGTGCTTGAGGAGGTGTGAGTTGCGCTTGAAGCCCTTCCCACAGTCGGGGCAGCGGAAGGGCCTCGCATTCGTGTGAATCCGCTGATGGATGAGGAGTTTGGAGCTGGTCTGAAACCTCTTCCCACACTCAGAACACTCGTAGGGCCTCTCCCCAGTGTGGATGCACTCGTGTTTTCTCAGATCAGAACTCCATCCAAAGCTCTTCCCACATACCAAGCAGGTGTAGGGCCTTTCCCCAGTGTGGATCATCCAGTGCTGGATCAGGGCTGAGCTTGCTCTGAAGCTCTTCCCACATTCCCCACACTCGTAGGGTTTTTCCCCAGTGTGGATCCTCTGGTGCAGGACCAGGCCGTATCTCCGGCTGAAACTCATCCCACATTCCCCACACTTGTAGGGTTTTTCCCCAGTGTGCGTCACCTGGTGCTGGATCAGGATGGAGCTGTCCCTGAAGCTCTTCCCACACTCCCCACACTCATAGGGCCGTTCCCCAGTGTGGATTCTCCGGTGTTTCCTTAGGCTGGAGCTCTGCCTGAAGCTCATCCCACAATCCCCACACTCATAGGGTCGTTCCCCAGTGTGGATTCTCCTGTGGTTCCTCAGGTCGGACCTTTGCCTGAAGCTCTTCCCACAGTCCCCACACTCATAGGGCCGTTCCTCAGTGTGTGTCACCTGGTGCCGGATCAAGGTGTAGTTATGGCTGAAACCCTTCCCACATTCCAGGCACTTGTGGGGCTTCTCCCCTCCATGAGGCTTCTCCTCCAGCTCTGAGCTCCGGCTGGATCTCCGGCCGCCCTCCTGGCACAGGGGGGGCCTTTCCTCCTCACAGCTCCCTGGGCTGGGTTTGCAGCCCCTCCTCCTGCGGGATCTGCGGGGCTTTTCCTCCTCCTCCTCCATCTGGGCACTCCTTGGGAATGAAAAATCCTGGTTTGGGGAGAAAACAAGAGGAGAGCACCTTAGGCTGGGGGTTCCTCCTTGGCCAAGTCATTCTCTAGAAGTCAATGGGCACCATGTGTCTGTGAAAACCTCTGAAACACCAAGATTCAGCCTAAAATTCCTCCAGATATAAAGACAGATCAAAAGCTCTCCATACATGCAGAGTAAGGCAAAGCCTTTTCTAATATATAAAAATTCATCCCCGTATAAAACCTCTCCCCTCCCACCTCCCCAAATTCCCCTCGCGGGGGGCGCTGGGGCCGAGGGGGGCACAGGTGGGGAACGCTGAGAGCTGCGGGTCTGCCTGGCAACTGGTGAGTCATCAGTGCCGCCCTCCCTGATTGGCTGAGCGCTGCCAGAGGGGTGGGGCTGCAGCAAGGGGCGACACCCTGCTCCAGGGCGATGTCCCGCAAACGGGGGACCCCCATGAAAGGAAGAAGAGGAAAATGTCTCTACAAACAGATGCTGACAATCTGCTTGGAGATAGGGCCAAGCACTTGAACATGAGGAAGGGGCAGAAGAAGCCATCAGTTCCACAAAATGTAATTAACTGACCACACAGACTGCTGCTCAGCCAAGGTCCTGCGAAATTCATCAGCTTCGACAAGAAGAAAGACTTAACAGAGCTCTGAATATCATTACCTATACAGAAGTGGGGTGCAGATTACGGGGGCATGTGGTAAGTGAATTGGAAAATCTGTACCTCTCCAGTACTTCAGCCAATGAGGAAAGGGAGAGGGAGATGCAGCTGGGAAAATCAGGATGAAAAGGAGGCTGCATACTCCAACAATTCAATAGACCCCATGGGAGCTGCGGGGCCGGGCCGGGGCTGTGGGGCAGCCGGGGCTCAGCGCCGGGCGCTGCCTGACCCCAGCACCCCCCGGGCAGGGCCGGCACTGGCCCCCGGCCCCCAGGAGGCTGCGGGACGCCCCGGCCGCTGCCCGGCCCCGTGGAGCTGCCGGCCCTGCCCGCCGGGGGAGCCGCCTTGGGACACTGCGGCACCACAGGCCCCGGCTCTGGGATACGGGCTCTGCAGGGCACGGGGAGAACAAGGGACAGCAGCCAGGAACGGCTGCCAAATGGGCATTACACATGGAGGGAGCGAGATCATCTTGTAAGGATTTGGTTTGGGTGGCTGGAGAAAGGAATGATTTGCAGAAAGCTCAGCAGCTGTCAGAGGATGAGCACCCACAGGCACTCAGGGGGGCTGCACCAGGGCCACAAGGAGCCCCTGCAGCACTTGGTCACAAAGGCACAGCAGGGGAAGGCAAGAAGGGAGGAGGAAAAGGCTAAGCTGAAGGCAAAGGCCATGGCAGAGTTTCCACAGCCCCTGAGGGATGAAGCCCAGGGCCCAAGGAGAGAAACAACTTGTGCCAGAACACACAGGAGTGTAACTTGTTAGGAAGGACCAATGAACAGAATACACAGGAATTTAGCTGCTAGGCAAAGGCCATAGAGAGAAGATTTATATCGTCAAAACTCAGGAAAGAGGGACTTAGCTATTGTGAAGACCCAATAAAGCAGAACCAGTTGATTAAGAAACCAGCAAGAACCAGGCTCCTGGTTTTGGCCTGAGAAAACTGACCTGGGAATTAGCCAAACCTTCACTGCATCTGCTCAGAGATGGAGGTCCAATAGCCAACACCGAGGAAGACTTCTTACTTCATCAGGAGACCCCTGACCACAACCACCAGAAGGCGTAGCACCATGAAAGACTGATTGTAATATACAGTCCAAGAAGGTGGAGAATGGGCAGAGAATGGGTGGGCAGGGAGCTAGAGTTCTGTGGGATCTCAGTGTATTCAAACCTGGAACCTGTCTCGACTAAGCACACACAATTGGTGGAAATATCCCCTCTGTGTCCCTGGAGCTGGAATAAAACAAACCTGCTGTACAATTCCCAATTGTGCAGTCCTTATTCCACACTGCACCACGACTGAGCAGCACTGAAGGCAGCGGAGCAGCAGCCAGGGCTCCACAGCGGGGGAAGCCCCTGTGCCTGCCCACAGATCCTCTGCTGGAATCGTCTGCCTGGCCACCTCCTCGGCCATCTCCACACACTGGGGGCCAAGCCTTGCTGCCACTGCTTGAGCTTCAGGCCTTTCTGTGCCTGCACTGCCACAGGGGCTGGGGAAGGCACCGGGACAATTCCACTCTGGCTCTCAGTCACACTCACACACTGGGCTCGATGGGATCACATTGATGGGAAATAGACCAAGTGTAAATTTTAAAAAATCTTATTTCTCTAGTCAGGCTTGCTTTGCCTTTGCCCTGGGGAAAGGAATTTTAAAGGTTTATTGAAGTTTAATCACTGAGGGTGTTAAACCACCAACAGAGATGAGTCTAACATCTCAGCAGACTGGGAATAGCCCAAAAGACACCCACAAAGACGACAACCAGCAGCAAACAGCAACCAACATCTTCCCCAGACACTGCCCCTAGAAGAGTTGGAGACACCTGCTCTGGAAAAGGCTGATAAGGAAATCCAGGAGTGTGAATCTAATTAACATCACAGGCAAAAGAATTCGGCTCCAATAGGAAACCAAATACTAAGAACCTGGAAGCAATGAACATTAAACCAATGGATTTCCATGGGTTCAGACTGTTTAAAGTTTGGGAAAATCTAGTCAAAAATGTTTCTGTGTATATTTTGTTTGGCTCTTAGTGACGGAAAAATTTTGGTACAAGGTTTTTAATGTTGCATTTTGCAAAACAAGAAGAGCTTTAAGGGAGCGCCTATAATGCATAAGCTATTAATACAATATTGTAAAATAAAAAAAAATAAAAAGGGAAAAAAAAAGCAGTATGTGGGGGGACCACATGTGAGTCATTCAATGTCTGCTCTGGAAGAGAAACTAGGCTCAGGCAGCCAGGAGAGGAGCTTTAGAAATGCAAATGAACACTGCTGGGGAAAAGTGTGGACAATCACCAGGCTCTTCTTGCCTGGGGGAGGAATTGGGCTGATTCCCTCTGGCCCTCAGCCCAAGCTCTGCCTGCTTGCACAGATGGAATTGGCACAGCCAAAGGCAGAGCCCACAGTGAGGATTTCTGACTCTGCAACACAAATTGCTTCAGCTGCAAAGGGAAACAGCAAATGGAGAATGTTGTGAAACCTTCACTACAATAAGTGAGGGGGGAATCATCCCTCTCCCCACTCCAACATGTGCTGTCACTGTCTGTGTCACACAGGGAGCATTAGACCAATGGAGGGTTTGTGCTAGCACAAGTTCAGAGAAATCAGTTGGGAATTTAAGTATGTGATGATTACATTAGAGAAAAGACACCAATTGATGCAGTTTTGGCTCGAGGGAGCACCCAAAAATAGGAAAAGATGAACGGCCACCAGAACAAATCCTACAACACCAGGGACCAGCCCCTGGGAGCCCGAATCAATTCAGATCAGGAGCCAGAGAACTCATTGATCATTTCAATGGCAGAATTAGATTACAAGATGTCCACGAAATAAAAACCAACCAGACAGATCCAGCTCCTGAGTCTGGCCCACCAATCCACTCAAATGAAGAATGCAACATTTATTTCACCATGGGATGGGATCAGATTATTGATTACCAGAAGGAGGAGGACAGGGTGGAAAACCACATGACACAAGATGATTTTGGCAGATAGATGACAACAGAAAAGTGGTGAAACAGGTAACAAAGGAGATGAGAAAGCAGCTCATGTTCCAGTCCCAACGTGGAAAGGATGGCAAAGGGACACGGTTTCGTGGTTCCCTGGCACACCAGTGGTTAAACGAATGCTCTTTCTCCTCTGTTGTGCTGCAGCAACTCTCATCTTTGGGCCATGCAGGACACCTTGCTGAGGGCAGCTCATTCAGCAGCTGAGCAAGGGGATGCAGGTGGCAGCCAGGCCTCCTGAGCCACACACGGCTACAGAAGGACAGGGAAGGAGCTCACTGACAATGAGCCCAAAGCCAAAGGGCACCCAGCAAGGAAAAACAGAGTCAGGGAGTGAATCTGCTTGGAGATAGGGCCAGGGACTTGGGGATGAGGAAGGAACGGGAGAAACCATCACTTCCAGAAAATGTTACGCACTGACACGGACTGCTGCTCGGCCAAGGTCCCGCGAAATTCCTGACCGTGGAGAAGAAGAACAAAGACTGAACAGAGCCATGAACATCGGATGTTACACAAAAGCGGGGTGCATATTAACGAGGACATGCCGGAGGCGGATCGGGAAGTCGCAACTTTCCAAGTCCCTTCGCCACTGGGCAAAGGGACAGGGAGATGCAGAAGGGAAAATCAGGATAAAAAGGAGCCCGCGTCCTACAACAACTGGAGAGAGCCCACGGCAAATGCCGCACGGCCTCTCCCTTTGCTCATCCATAAAGTCACTTTTACAGGACTCCTCGGTCTCCTCTGGGGACACAAACCTCTGGCGACGGGAATGTTCCCGCACAGCCCCGGGGACAGGGCGGCCACCTCCGTCCTACCCACGGGAACCGGGACGGGCCAGCGCTGCTCCGGCACCGGCTCCTGCCGAGGCAGCGGCGGGAAGGAGACCGCGGGCAGCCGCTCCCGCAGCGCCCTCAGGCCACGGGCAACACGGCGCCCACACGGCACAAGGAAGCCGCCAGAGCCCCCTGCCGCCCCCTCCGGCCGCAGCCGGCCCCGAGCCCCGGCACAAGCGAGCGCGGCTCCCACCTGCGCTGGGGCCGCCTCCGAGCTCCGCCGCCGCCTCAGCGGGCTCCGGCCGCTGCCGCCGCTCCCGGGGTCGCACACGCGCTCCCACAATGGCGCCTCCAACCAGCCACGGGCGCCCGGGGGGCGGCCCCGGGGCCGGGCTTGGCCCCGCTCCGCCCAATCAGCGCGCAGCCACCACCGGCACTGACGGCAGAATCGGCCAATGGCGGCCAGCGAGGGGCGGGCTCTGCACACGGCCCGGCCCCGCCCCGCGCTCTCAGGCCCCGCCCCCGGGCTGTGTGAGGGGAAAGCCGGAGATGAGGAACAGCCCCGGGACGGGCCCGGGCCCGAGTCGGGATTGAGCTGAAAACACAAACAAAGTTCTCCGCAGCTCCCGGCCCGCCTGGCCCAGCCCTGCGTGTTCGCCGCCACCGGCTCCGAGGAAAGCCGTCGGTTCTCCTGGCCCGAATTAGGAGCATCAGCGCGTGGCTTTGATTTCCCCCGAAAGGGAAAACCCCCAACGCCCTCGGGCTGAGCGGAGGCGGGGGGAGATTTGTGGCAGAAAACTCCCAAAGTCGTTTTCCCGCAGAGTTGGGAAGAACGAAGCAAAGCCAAGTGAGGTGGGGCCCCCCACCCATCCCGGGGGTTCGGCCCCTCCCGTTTCACCCCCGGGAACAGCGCCGGGACTGGGGGGGCCCGAGCGGGACTGGGGGGCACAGGGGGGTCCCCGGCACCGGGGGGTCCCTCGGGGCTCGCTCCTGTTCCCCCCCGTTATCGGCCGGGACCCCGTTATCCCCAATTTCCCGGGGTCCCCCCATGCACCTGGACCCCCCATTCACTGTCCCCCTCCCCTTCTTGGACACCCCCAAAGCGCTGCACTGGGCCCCAGGTGTCCGGAAAATCCACAAACACCAGAGGGTTATGTCCAGAAAGGCGACACAGGAGTCCCTTTCAACCTTATTAGAATAAAGGGATGGAGTCCACCGGGGCACACGCCCACAGGGTTTTCTCTCTTGAGGTTTCCAAAGACGCTCCCTCCTTTTATCCCAAATTCCCTGCCGCATGTTGCCCCTTCCTTTCCCCAGTGGCTGAGGTTCCAGGAAGGTTCAGCCTTCCCCAACTGCCTTCCACATATTCCCCGCCTTGAACCTCCTGGTTTAGCCCCAAGTTCCCAAGTTCAGGCTCCTGCAGACCCTTGTCTATCTCAGGAGCCAAACTGTCTGAGCTCTGCAACAAACCTCCTGCCCAAAGTCAGTAGAGACAGTAGGAGCCATTTCAGAGCTGTTAACAGCCAGACCTTCACCCATCGAATTGTTTGGAAAGCCACTAGCACACAGCTTTCCTTTCAGCAGAAATATCCAGGGGCACCAGGCCCTGATGCTTTCTGCTGTCTGGCACACAGCAAGCACTGTGCAGTGCAGCTCTGAGCTGCTGGGACAGGGGCGATCCGGGCTGTGCCTCAGGGTTGTGCTTGAGTAGTGCACTGGTTTGGAAGGGTGCAGAAGGGTTTGGGGAGGCAATCTGTGTTTGCTTGATTCATTTCTGAAAGAAAGGCCCGATGGAGCTTCATTCAGCAAGAGCACTGCAGGACATATGGACAAAACACTTGTGTTTGATTCCAAGCAAAGGAAGGAAAGGCACTGGGAAAATGTTCAAGTGTCACAAATAGGACTAAATCTTGGGAATTCCTTTAGCTTTAACAGACAGTGCTGAGCCCTGTATTCTCCCATTGCAGGAATTCATGTGTGCAAGTGTCTATCTTAGCCTTGAGAATAAAGAGAGTGGTTCTGATTTATTAAAAATATGGATATTGATCTAATACCGATATCCAACTATGAGGGACAGAGACTCTCTAACAGTTTGAAGTTACAAAGTGTGTGTTTATCACGACGCGGGATAGCTCCCGAATACACACCGCAATTTACAGATGATCACAGGGTCTTTCTATGTACAAGAGTGTTGAATACCCAAAACACAAATGCATAGTCATAACTCTGGTCCATCCCATTCCCCACTTCGTATGGTAATTAGCCAAAAAGCAATTAAGCATGCGTAGTTTGTTCTTTGAAATGCGGCGCTGGTCCTTCTTATGGGGTGGGGTCTCAAAATGATGAAGTAAGATGGGTCTTCCTTCTTTGCCTTTTTAACCTTTTAGTGTTGGTGACACCTGGATCCTGTTTTCTCAAGACTATCTGATTTATGATCACATTGTGTTCTTGGAGTCTATTGATTAAGTTGACAGGTCTCCTGATTTATCAGCTCCTTAAATCCGGCTTACATTAAAAAAAGGGACGTTTACCTCAACAATGTCTAGTTAGCAAAGGGAAGTCTACGTCAGCAATATCTAGTTTAACTAAAGTCCTTAATTCTTCAAAATGAATATCTCACAGCTGCTCCCACCCACTAGGGGCAGGGGGAACCCGGCTGGGGAACAGGAGAAGGAAACTGGGAAAAGTGGGGGCTGCAGTTCCAAACGGGGACTTGGTGGCCCCCACCCCCGGGTGGGAAATTCCATCCCTTCGGGCTCTTCCCAGAGACCCAGAGATGTTGGAAGAGATGGATGAGAAATCCCAAGAGTAGGATTTTGGGGATAAGATCCGTGGGGATGGCAATGTGCCGCTCCCTTCCCAGGGCAGGGTCACACCTCAGCCAGGTTTGCAGAGCACACCTTGCCCTGAGCCCAAGCCCTGTCCCACCTGCACGATCTGCTTCCCATCGGCCTCCTTCTCCTGCGGCCCCAAGCCCAGCTTGGTGCTAAACAAAGGCCCTGGGGCGGGGTGCTGATGCTTGGCCCGGGCTCTCTCTCTGTTGCCGGCCTCCGCAGAGTCCCGGACTGACCGGGCACCGACCGCCCGGTTCCACAGCGTCCAGAGCCCTCGCTCAGCAGAGGGTCAGTGTGCATTGCCGGCCCCTGGCCGGGGCCTCCGGACATTTCCCACCTGCGGCACAACCTGCAGCTCCCACCGCAGCTCCCTCAAGCCCGGGACTGCGGGTTCCCCAGTGAGACAGAATATTCCCTTCATGCAATCTTTGTTATCTCTGCTTAGATGTGCAAAACTAGCTGCTGGTGAGACAAATCTATCTCAGACTGAAGGGTTCCCACCCAAAATGCTACATTCAGTTCTGACACACTATTAAGAAATCCAAGAGCAAACAGAAAACTGATTATAGAATCTTGCAAAATCACATCCAAGAACATTTTGTTACAAAATCACAAATATTAACAGAAGCTGAGAAAGTCAATAAAGTTAGAAAACAAGCTTCGAACACCAGGACTACAAGAGCTCAGACAATACATTTGATTGGAATGAGCCCTCTGACATGGGCAATGCCACCAAATTTCCCAAACCAGGGAAATAGGGTGCCCTGGCAGCTTCACACACAGCAATGAGACAAGCAGGGCAAGTGCAGAGCAAGCAGCTGCCAAAATTACAACTTTTACTTGCAATTAAGATCTTTGGTTTCAAGTTCTACTATAGCCACTATTACTACAGAGTCAAAAAGATCAAAAATAGTAATAATGACTGTAACATTAATACCAACAAAAGCAACAATAGCAATAATAATAATAATAATAATAATAATAATAATAATAATAATAACAACAATAAACCTCATACTTATACTAGGTTTGCACGGCCAGGCTTTGGTAAGGGAGGGGCTCTAGGAGAGTTTGTGAAGAACTGCTGTCCGTGAGATGAACTCATGTTGGAGAAGTTCATGGAGAAGTGTCTCTGGGAGGGACCCCCGGCACAGCAGGGGAATGACTCCTCTCGCTGAGCTGCAGGAAAAAACATGTGATGAACAAATTAGAACCCCCATTCCCTGTCTCCCTGCATCCACTGGGGGAGGAGGTAGAGCTGGGAAGGAGGGAGGGATGGGCAGAAGGTGTTTTTAAAGCTTTATTTTACTTCTCGCTATCCTGCTTTGATTTTGATAGCAATAAAATCAATTAATGGCTTTCATTTTGAATGTGTTTTGCCCACGATAGTATTTGCTGAGTGATCTCTCCAGTTTTTATCTCAACCCATGAAGCCTTCGTTCTATTTTCTCTCTCCTGTCCATCTCTGGAGGGGAGTGAAAGAGCAGTTTTGGTGGGTGCCTGGCACCCAGCCAGGGTTAACTGACTACACTTCTTTCCTTTTCCTCTTTCCAGAGGTGACAGTGAAGAGGTTGAGTGGGACTTTGATGGAGAGAGTGAAGGTGGCAGGGAGTAGCTGGGACAGGAGGCACAGGGATGTGGGGCAGGCATCAGAAGGGCACAGGCAGCTGACAGGGGGCAAGGCCTGTCCCCCTGGGCCAGCAGCAGCCCCGTGCCCTGCCCAAGGTACTCCCACCAGAGGCTGGGCCCCAGAGGCAGACCCCAGTACCAAAGGCAGCATTTCTGCCCCAACCCCTGTCCAGCTCAGCCTCCCCTGTGTGCACAGTGACCACTGGCACAGGCTGCACTGGACAGCGGGACCTGCTGGGGACATTGAGAGATGTCCCCACTGTCACCCTGCCCTGGGGATTTCACAGGCACCGTACAAATCACGGCTCCGCTCCTCGTGATGTCACAGGCACCAGAGCAGATCACAGCCCTGCTCCTTGTGATGCCACAAGATCTACGAGTGTCATGAGTCTGGGAAGAGGTTTCAGAGCAGCTCCTATCCCCTCCTACATCAGAGCATTCACACTGCAGAGAGGCCATACGAGTGTCCTGAGTGTGCAAGAGCTTCAGGCACAGCTCAGCCTTGATCCAGCACCAGTGGAGTTAGAAGCCCTGAGAGCGGGAGGAGCTTCGTGAGCTGCTCCAGCTCCATTCCCCACCGGAGGATCCACGTTGGATGATCCTCAGTGACCCACATTAGGCAGAGCTCCAGAGATGCGTGGTGCCAGTGATCTGTGTGGGGAAGACACCTGGCTGGGGGCTCCACCTCTTCCTGGCTCCCAGTGGCCTTGATTTTCTTTTCATTTCTTTTTGTTCTTTCCAAACACCAAAAACTGGGGTAAAAATAAAGATCTTGAAGTAAGGCATGGATGGAGGCATGGGGGGAACTTGCAGGGGCTGTGGAGGATGCTGGGCTTGAGGGAGTTGAGGGCCCCTGGGAGGCACTTGGGGGCTGCTCAGGGCTTTGGGGACCCCAGGCTGAGTGGCTCTAGCTGCACTCTGCAGGATCTGGAGATCCTGGCGGAGGTTCTGGGGCAGCTGATAAAGGACCCACTACCCTGGACCTATCCGCATGTCCCCCTGCCCCGACTCCTGGTATTCCCTGTCCCAGATGCCCCTCTCCTCGCTGCCACTCCCGTGCACATCGCCCGTTCCGGTGTCATCTCACTCCCGGTCCCGTCCTGGTCCAATTCCAGTCCGGATCCCATTCCCGGTCTCATTCTCTGTCCCTGTCACGTATTCCGTCTGGTTGCCGTTCCCACACGCTCAGTCCTGTATTCCCTTTCCTGGTTCCGTTCTCGTATTCCCGTTTGCATATTTCCATTGTCTATATTCCCTCTTTAATTCCCACATTCCCATTCCAGGTCCCGTTCCCATATTCCAGTTATCGTATTTCCAGTCCCGTTCCCTTATTCCCGTTCCCGATCCCAGTCCTACCTTCCTGTTTCTCATCCCATATTCTCCGTCCGGTTCCTCTTTCCGGATTCCCAGAGCCGTTGTTCCCAACCTCGGTCCCGTTCCGGGCCCAGTCCCGTATTTCCAGTCCCATTCCCGATCCCTGTCCCCTCTCAGCGGATGTCACTGCCATGGCCTTGGCTCCCCCCGCTCTCAGGTGGGCGGGGAAACACCGCGCTGCTCCCGCCCACCAATCACAGCGCGCGATCCCCCTGTTATTTGCATAGCTCCGCCCCCTCCCCTGCCACGCCCACCGCCGCTGTAGCCGCGGCCGGGCGCTGTTTCCTCCCAGTTCCTTCCCAGTACTCCCAGTAACAGCGATACTGCGAGGGAAAGCGCTCCCAGTTCCTTCCCGGGGCTCTCAGGATCGCTCCCGGTGCTCCCAATACCGCTCCGGGCTACTTTTGCCGCGCGGGGCGGGGCCGCTTTGGGGATACCCCCAGAGCACAGCGCGGCTGCTTTTGGGGGTCGGCACCGCCCGGGCCGGGCGAGGGGCGGAGGAGGAGGAGAGAGAAGGAGGAAAAGAAAAAAAGGATAAGGAAAAGTAAGAGCCAGAGTGAGAGGAAGAGCAGAAATAGGAGGAGGACGAAGATCAGGAAAGGAAGGGAGGAGAAGGAGGAAGAGGAGGAGGGGAGGAAGAGTAGCAGCAGAAAACCCCGCGGTTGCCCCTCCTGCCCGCTCAGGCCGCGGCTCCCCCGGCCCCGGCAGCATTACCTTCAGCCCGTAGGTGAGCGGGGACGGGCAGCTCGGCCGGGGTTCATCGGGGGGGGCCTCCGGGGGCATTTTTCTGCGGAGTCCCACGGAGCGATCGCCCGGTGTCGGCGGAAAGGGGGTGATATCGGTGTTGGGGATCCCCTAGAGAGAGCCGGGGTGGGATCCAGGAGGCCCGGAGTGGGGAGACCTGAGAGGGCCGACCCCGAAGCTGAGGTAGACGGAAGGGGCGGGAGGAGATGAGCGTGGTCCGGGCCCCACGGCGCTGAAATGGGCGGTGACTTTTCGAGCTCGACTTGAGCAGCGGGACCATCAAACCCAACGCGCTCAGCCCTTGTTTTTCTCTCCCAAAACAGGATTTCCGAATTGCAAACCTTGGCAGTATAGAGGAGGAGGAGGCTGCGAGGAAGATGTCCCGCGACCCCCAGGCAGGTGAGGAAGAAGTAACTGTCCCTTTCCCCCTCCCTCCTGCTCCATCTCCCAGCCCAGCATCATCCCCGGCTGCAGGACAACCTCCTTGCCAGGAATGGACTGGGGGGATCTCCTTCCCCTTCTCTCTGGCACAGAGGCAAATCCCGTCCTCTCCTTGTCCTTCCTCCCCCAGGCTGCAGACAGACACCAGGAAGGACAGAAATCTGTGGCAGAACGTTGTGGAAGAACTCGTTTTGAGTGCCTCCACGGCACAGGACTCCAACGGGGAGGAAAAGCCCCAGAGATCCCACACATGAGGAGGGGCTGTAAACGCAAACCATAGAGATCCGAGGACAGACCCATCCTGGGCCATGAAGGTGACTGGAGATGCAGCCAGAGCTCAGAGCTGGGTGTCTGTGAGCAGCTTCACAATGGAGAGAAGCCTCACAAGTGCTCAAAGTGTGCGAAGGGCTTCAGTAAGAGATCCTACCTGACCCACCACTGGAATATCCACACTGGGGAAAGACCCTATGAGTGTGAGCAGTGTGGGAAAAGCTTTAGAGACAGCTTTGGCCTGATTGTCCACCACAGGATCCACACAGGGGAAAGGCCCTACGGATGTGCGGCGTGTGGGAAGAGCTTCAGTGAGAGCTCCACTCTGATCCGGCACCAGAGGAGCCACAAGGGAGAACGACCCCATGAGTGTGAGGAGTGTGGGAAGACTTTCAGCCAGAGCTCCCACCTGATCAACCACCAGAGGGTCCACACAGGGGAAAGGCCCTACGTGTGTGGGGAATGTGGGGAGAGGTTTAGAGGGAGCTCCAACCTCATCCAGCACCAGAAGACCCACACTGGAGAATGGCCCCATGAGTGTGGAGAAAGCTTCTGCATGAGTTCCCAACTGGTTGTCCATCGGAGGAGCCATACAGGGAAAAGGCATTATGAGTGTGGGGAGTGTGGGCAGAGCTTCATCCACAGCAGCCTAATCTGGCACAAGAGGAGCCACACGGGGCAGAGGCCCTACAACTGTGGAAAATGCAGAAAGAGGTCTCTGACCACCTGCCATCTCCTCAGGCATCAGCGGACGCACACAGAGGAGAGGCCCTACGAGTGTCCTGAGTGTGGGAAGAGGTTTCAGACCAGCTGCAATCTCCTCTTACATCAGCAGATTCACACGGATGAGAGGCTCTTCTGCTGCTCCAACTGCGGGAAGGGCTTCAAGTATAACTCACACCTCATCAGGCACTGGCACATCCACACTGAGGAGGGGCTCTATGAGTGACCTGAGTGTGGGAAGAGCTTCTC
>NW_027077049.1:0-55016 GCF_009819655.1 Sylvia atricapilla | reverse complement strand
TTTCCCACCAATTTTCCCTTTTTTTTCCCGCTTTTCCCTCTGATTTCCCATTTTTCCCATTTTCCTGCCGATTTTCCTACTGTTTTTTCCCAATTTTTCCCCATTTTCCCCCATTTTTCCCCCATTTTCCCCATTTTTTCCCATTTTTTCCCCATTTTCCTTCTGCTTTTCCCATTTCCCCATTTTCCCACTGGTTTTCCCCATTTCCCTGTTTTCAAAACAATTCCCCCTCCACTTTTCCCGTTTTCCTGCCAATTGTCCTACTGATTTTTCCCTTTTTTCCCCATTTTTTTCCCATTTTTCCCCATTTTCCCTCTGTTTTTCCCGTTTTTTTCCCGTTTTTCCCCGTTTTTCCCTGGCAGTGCCCAGATGGCCGGGCTCCTGTGTGAGGAGGAGGTGCTGGAGGTCGACAACGTCAAATACTGCGGCTACTGCAAATATCACTTCAACAAAATGGTGAGCCGGGGAATTCTGGGAATTCCGGGAATTCTGGGAATCTGGTCATCTTTTCCGGAATTTTTTATTTATTTCCCTCTTTTTTTCCCTTTTCCCCTCCTTTTCCCCCTTTCCCCTTTTTTTTTTCTCTTTTCCCCCCTTTTTTCCCTTTTTTTTCCTCTTTTTTCCATTTACCCTTTTTCTTACTTTGCAATTGTTTCCTTTTTCCTTTTTTCCCCTTTGTACCTTTCTACCTCTTTTATTCCATTTTCACACGCTTTTCCCTTGTTTTCATCTTTTTTTCCTTTTTCCCTTTCCCTTCCACCTTTCCCTTTTTCTTTCCTTTTTCTGTTTTATCCCTTTTTTCCTCTTCCCTTTTTGCTTTACCACGTCTTTTGTTCCTTTTCAACCATTTTCCTTTTTTTTTTTCCCTCTTTTTATCCCCTTCTCCCTTTTCCCCCTTTGTCCCCCCTTTTTCCCTTGGTTTTCCTCTTTTCCCCCCTTTTTTTTCCTTTATCCCCCTTTTCCCCTTTTCTTTCCCTTTTCCCTCTTCTTATCCCCTTTCCCCCTTCCCCCCTTTTTTCCTTGTTTTTCCTCTTTTTTCCCCCTTTTTCCCCCTTTTCCCCCTTTTTTCCCCACTTTTCCCTTGTCCTTCCTCTTTTTTCCCCCCCTTTTCCCTGTTTTTTCCCCTTTTTTCTGTTTTTCCCCTTTTTTCCCCTTTCCCCCCCTTTTTATCCCCTTTTCTCCCCCTTTTCTCCCCCTTTTCCCCTTGTTTTTCCTCTTTTTTCCCCCCTTTTTCCCCCTTTTCCACCTTTTTTCCCCACTTTTCCCTTGTCCTTCCTCTTTTTTCCCCCCTTTATTCCCTGTTTTTTCCCCTTTTTTCCCCCTTTTCCCCCTTTTTTTCCTCTTCCCCCCCCCCCTTTTTTTTCCCTTTTTTTTCCCCCTTTTTTATCCCTTTTTCCCCCCTTTTCTCCTCCCTTTTTCCCCCTTTTTTCCCCTTTTCCCCCCTGTTCCCCCAGAAGACCTCTCGCCATCCCGGGGGCAGCTCCTTCCTCCCGGGACGCCGCAGCCGCTCCTCGTCCCCCGCCCAGGAGAAGCCCCTGGCCCACCATGACCGGCCCAAAAAGGTGAGAAAAAAAACCCAAAATACCCCCAAAATCCCCCAAAATCCCAAAAATCACCCCAAATCCCAAAAATCCCAAAAAATCCCAAAAATTCCCAGCGTTTCCTCAACCCAGGAGGCAAAAAAACCCCACCTTCAAACCTCAAAATCCAGATTTTTTTCCCCCTTTTGTTTTAATGTTAAAATGGTTTCTTTTTTTTTTTTTTTTTTTCTTTTTTTTTCTTTTTTTTTGTTTGTTTTAATGGATAAAAAAAATCTGATTTTTTTTTCCCAGACTGGGGAGAGATTTTAGGGATGAAAAATCAATTTTTGGGGAATTTAGGAATGGTTTGGGGCAGATTATCCGGGAAAAGGGGTTAAGTCCACCTCTGGAAAGGTATTTTTTTTGGGTTTTGGAGGTTTTTTGGGGTGGTTTGGTTTGGTTTGGTTTGGGTTTGGTTTTGTTTTTTTCTGGATAAAGGAATTATTTAGGAGGCAAATTTGGGATGGGGAATTTTTGAATTTTGCTGCTCCTAAAAATGTTTCCGGAATTCCTCAATCCGAGGGAGCAGCAGGAGGTGAAAGATTAATTTAAAGTTTTTAATTCTGGGCCTAAAAACAGCTCCAGGATTTTGGAAATCCTGGAATTTCTGGGAAAAGCAGCTGGGAATGGGGGAGGCAAAACCCAGGGTTGGTTTGAATCCCAAAAATAGCCCCAAAAGTCAGGATTTTGGGGGGAATTTTTTTGGATTTATGGGATCTGCACTAGAAAACAGAGAGAATAGGGATTTATCAGGATTTCTTTATGGAATCTGTGTTGGAAAACTGCAGGAATGGGGATTTATTTGGATTTATTTCTGGGATCTGCACTGGAAAAGAATGGGAATAAGGATTTCTTTATGGGATCTGTGATAGAAAACTGCAGGAATGGGGATTTATTCGGATTTATTTGTGAAATAGGGAGTTATTTGGATTTATTTGCGGGATCTGCACTGGAAAACAACGGGAATAGGGATTTATCTGGATTTATTTATGGGATCTGTGCTGGAAAGCTGCAGGAATAGGGATTTATTTGGATTTATTTCTGGAATAGGGATTAATTTGGATTTCTTTATGGGATCTGCCACTGGAAAACAACAGGAATGGGGATTAATTTGGGATTTATTTCTGGGATCTGCCGCTGGAAACCGACGGGAATGGGGATTAATTTGGGACTTGTTTCTGGGATCTGGTGCTGCTGCTCCCAGCGCTGGGAATTGCGGCATTCCAGAGGCTCCCGGTTGTTTTCCAGAGCCGCAAGGACAAGGAGAGGCCGAAGCAGAAGCACAAGAAGCGGCCGGAGTCGCCCGGAGGCCTCCCCACGGCGCCCATGGGTGCCACTGCCGAGAAGGTGCCGCAGCCCCGGGGGAATCCAGCCAAAAACTGGGAAAAGGGGCAGGGAAATCCAGCCAAAAACTGGGAAAAGGGGCAGGGAAATCCAGCCAAAAACTGGGAATAGGGGCAGGAAAATCCAGCCAGAAAACTGGGAATAGGGGCAGGGAGATCCAGCCAGAAAACTGGGAAAAGGGGCAGGGAAATCCAGCCAGAAAACTGGGAATAGGGGCAGGAAAATCCAGCCAGGAAATCCAGCCAAAAAACTGGGAAAAGGAGCAGTAAAATCCACACAAAAAAAGTGGGAAAAGGGGCAGTAAAATCCACACAAAAAAGTGGGAAAGGGAAGGGAAATCCAGCCAAAAACTGGGAAAAGGGGAAGGGAAAATCCACACAAAAAAGTGGGAAAGGGAAGGGAAATCCAGCCAGAGAATCTGGGAAAAGGGGCAGGAAAATCCACACCAAAAAAGTGGGAAAGGGAAGGGAAATCCACCCTGGAAATCCAATCAAAAAAACTGGGAAAAGGGGAGCGGAAAATCCACCCAGGAAATGCAGCCAAAAAACTGGGAAAAGGGGCAGGAAAATCCACACAAAAAAAAAGGGGGAGAGGGAAGGGAAATCCAGCCGGGAAATCCAGCCAAAAAACTGGGAAAAGGAGCAGGAAAATCCACCCAGAAAAAGTGGGAAAGGAAAGGGAAATCCAGCCAGAGAATACAGCCAAAAAAACTGGGAAAAGGGGCAGGGAAATCCACCCAGGAAATCCATCCAGGTTTTTTTGGGGGGGGCATTAATTCCACAATTCCACAATTCCAAAACAGAAAAATCAGGAAAATCAGGAAAAATTGGAGCAATTGGGAAAAATTGGAGCAATCAGGAAAATGGGGGAAATTGGGATAAAATGGAATAATGGAGAAAATCGGGGAAAAAAATCGAGAAAATCATGTAAAATTGGGAGAATCGGGAAAACTGGGAAAATCAGGGAAGATCAGGAAAATCAGAAAAAAAAATCAGGAAAAATCAGAAAAAAAATCGGGAAAAATCAGGGGGGAAAAATCAGGGGGAAAAAATCAGGAAAAATCAGGAAAAATCAGGAAAAAATCAGGGAAAAATCAGGAAAATCAGAAAAAAATCAGAAAAAATCGGGAAAAATCAGGGGGAAAAAATCAGGAAAAATCAAGGAAAAATCAGAAAAAAATCAGAAAAAATCAGGAAAAATCAGAGGGGGAAAATCAGGGGAAAAAAATCAGGAAAAATCAGGGAAAAAAATCAGGAAAAATCAGAAAAAATGGGGAAAACAGGGCCGAGGCTCCCGGCTGCGCCCCGGTGACCCCATTTGTGTCCCCGTGTCCCCTCAGGGCTCCGGGGGCCACCACGAGCCCCCCAAGGAGGGCCCGGAGGTGACACGGGCCGAGAACAAGGGCAGGAAATCCTCCGGCCACGGCAGCGGCCACAAGGGCAAGAAAACTCCGAGCGGGAAAAGCTCCGGAGCCTTCGGAGCCACGGCGGGGACATTCCAGGGCACCGGTGAGGAGGAGGAGGAGGAGGGAGGAAGGAGAAAATGGGGGGATGGAGGGGGAGGAAGAGGAGGAGGGAAAAGGTGAAGGAGGAGGAAGAGGGAAAAATGAAGAAGGAAGAGGGAGGGAATGAAGGAGGAAAAAGGGAGGGAATGAAGGAGGAAAAAAGGGAGGGAATGAAGGAGGAAGAGGAGAAGGAATGGAGGAGGAAGAGGAGGGAGAAGATGAAGGAGAAGGAAGAGGGAAGGGATTAAGGAGGAGGAAGAGGGGAAGGATTAAGGAGGAGGAAGAGGGGAAGGATGAAGGAGGAGGAAGAGGGATGAAGGGGAAAGGGAAGGATGAAGGAGAAAGAGGAGAAGGAGAGGGAAAAGGTGAAGGAGGAGGAAGAGGGAAAAAATGAAGAAGGAAGAGGGAGAGAATGAAGGAGGAAGAGGGAGAGAATGAAGGAGGAAGAGGGAGAGAATGAAGGAGGAAGAGGGAGAGAATGAAGGAGGAAGAGGGAGAGAATGAAGGAGAAGGAAGAGGGTGAAGATGAAGGAGGAGGAAGAGGGAAAAGGTGAAGGAGGAGGAAGAGGGATGAAGGAGAAGGGGAAGGATGAAGAAGGAAGAGGAGGAGGAGGAGAGAGGGAAAAGATGAAGAAGGAAGAGGGAAGGAATGAAGGAGGAAGAGGGGAGGGATGGAGGAAGAAGAGGAGAGGGATGAAGGAGGAGGAAGCAGAGGAGGAGAAAGGAAAAAGAGGGAGGAAGGAAGAGGAAGAAGCGAAGGACAAAGGAGAGGGATGAAGGACAAGGAAGAGGAAAGTAATGAGGGAGGAGGAAGAGGGGAGGGATGAAGAAGGAAGAAGATGGAGGAAGGAAGAGGAGGAGGACGGGGATGAAGGAGAAAAGCAGAAAGGTGAAGGAAGAGAAAGAGAAGGAAGAGGGAGAGGGAAAAGATGAAGGAGAAGGAAGAGCAGAGGGAGGAGGAAGAAGGGAGGGATGAAGGAGGAAGAGTAGAAGGAGGAAGAGGGATGAAGGAGAAGGGGAAAAATGAAGGAGGAAGAGGAGGAGGAGGAAGAGAGGAGAGACAGAGGAAGAGGGGAGGGATGAAGCAGAAAAGCAGAGGAATGAAGGAGGAGGAAGAGGAGAGGGACGAAGGAGGAGGACGAGGAGAGCGATGAGGAAGAAAAGGAGAGGGAGGTGAAGGACAAAGAAAAGGGACGAAGGAGGAGGATGAGGAGAGCGATGAAGACCAGCCCCTCTCCCCGCCCACCCCTCGCTGCCCGCAGGCCCCTCCTGCGGCCTGCCCCCCTCGCAGGACCTGCTGCCCTTCCCCAAGCTGGAGCAGGAGGACGACAAGTTCCGCAAGGCCGCCAGCTCCAGCTCGTCCTCGCACTGCTCGCCGCTCTACGAGGGCCCCAAGGCCGACCCCGTCTTCGAGCAGAAGGTCATCTTCTCCGGCTTCGGCTCCATCATGCGCTTCTCCACCTCGTCCGTGGGCCCTCAGCAAGCCCGGGACGCCTCCCCCGTGGACTACAAAGCCTCCAGCGGCCTTGGTGGCACCGCTGGTGGCACCTCCGGTGGCGCTGCTGGTGGGCACAAACGGATGCCGTCGCTGGGCGCCGAGGAGGGCGAGGTGCTCAAGGAGAAGAAGCACAAGGGCAGCAAGAAGAACAAGCACGGCCCCGGCAGGCCCAAGGCGGGGAAAGGTGGCAAGGAGGGTCTGGGGGCTCAGCTGGGGGCTGGCTCCACCTCCACGTCGTCCTCGCCCTTCTCCGGGGGGTCTCTGGTGAGTTCCAGCGTTGGGAATTCGTCGCGGAGCTTCGGCCACGCCGCCAGCCTGCCCGGCCTCAGCGTGGAGTCGCCGCTGCTGGGCTCAGGTGAGGGACACAGGTGTGCTCAGGTGGACACAGGTGTGCTCAGGGGTTCCAAATCCCCAGTGGTCCAGACCCTGAGGGTTCCCAATCCCAGATATTCCCATTCCTGAGTGTTCCCAACCCTGAGTGTTCCCAACCCTGAGTGTTCCAAATCCTGAGTGTTCCCTGTCCTGAGTGTTCCCAACCCTGAGTGTTCCCAATCCCAGATATTCTCATTCCTGAGTGTTCCAAATCCCGAGTTTTCCCAATCCTGAGTGTTCCCAATCCTGAGTGTTCCCAACCCTGAGTGTTCCCAATCTCAAGGTATTCCCATTCCTGAATGTTCCCAATCCCTGCGTGTTCCCAATCCTGAGTGTTCCCAATCCCAAATATTCCCATTCCTGTATGTTCCTATTCCTGAGTGTTCCCAGTCCTGAGTATTCCCAGTCCCAAGTGTTCCAAATCCCAAATGTTCCCAATCCCAAATATTCCCATTCCTGATTATTCCCAATCCCTTCCCACTGCTTACCGAGGGGAATGGAGAGGAGGGAAGGGCAGATCCCCGACCCTTGGGAGAGGCGGGATAAGAAAGAACCTCCTCGGGATGAGAGGGAATCCCCTCTCCCTGCCCTCGGGATCAGTGGGAATCCCCTCTCCCTGCCCTCGGGATCAGTGGGAATCTCCTCTCCCTGCCCCATGGAATAGGCGAGATAAGAAGGAATCTCTCTTTGATAAGAAGTAATCTCTCCCTGATAAGAAGAAATCCCCTCTCCCTGCCCCTTGGGAGAGGCGGGATAAGAAGCAATCCCCTCGGCATAAGGAACGCCTCTCCCTGCCCTGGGGATCAGTGGGAATCTCCTCTCCCTGCCCCATGGAATAGGTGAGATAAGAAGGAATCTCTCCCTGATAAGAAATCTCTCTTTGATAAGAAGGAATCCCCTCTTCCTGCCTCTTGGGAGAAGCGGAATCAGAAGGAATCCCCTCTCCCTGCCCCTTGGGATCAGTGGGAATCCCCTCTCCCTGCCCTGGGGATCAGTGGGAATCTCCTCTCCCTGCCCTGGGGATCAGAAGGAATCCCCTCTCCCTGCCCCATGGAATAGATGAGACAAGAAGGAATCTCTCCCTGATAAGAAGGAATCTCCCTTTGATAAGAAGGAATCCCTTCTCCCTGCCCTGGGGATCAGTGGGAATCTCCTCTACCTGCCCCATGGAATAGGTGAGATAAGAAGGAATCTCTCCCTGATATGAAGGAATCTCTCTTTGATAAGAAGTAATCTCTCCCTGATAAGAAATCTCTCTTTGATAAGAAGGAATCCCCTCTCCCTGCCCCTTGGGATCAGTGGGAATCTCCTCTCCCTGCCTCATGGAATAGGCGAGACAAGAAGGAATCTGTCCCTGATAAGAAATCTCTCCCTGATAAGAAATCTCCCTTTGATAAGAAGGAGATAAGTGGGAATCCCCTCTCCCTGCCCCTTGGGATCAGTGGGAATCTCCTCTCCCTGGCCCATGGAATAGGCGAGACAAGAAGGAATCTCTCCCTGATAAGAAATGTCTTCCTGATAAGAAGGAATCTCCCTTTGATAAGAAGGAATCTCCTCTCCCTGGCCCATGGAATAGATGAGACAAGAAGGAATCTCTCCCTGATATGAAGGAATCTCTCTTTGATAAGAAGTAATCTCTCCCTGATAAGAAGGAATCTCCCTTTGATAAGAAGGAATCTCCTCTCCCTGCCCCTTGAGATCAGTGGGAATCTCCTCTCCCTGCCCCATGGAATAGACAAGATAAGAAGGAATCTTTCCCTGATATGAAGGAATCTCTCTTTGATAAGAAGGAATCTCTCCCTGATAAGAAGGAATGTCCCTTTGATAAGAAGGAATCTCTCCCTGATAAGAAATCTCCCTTTGATAAGAAGGAGATAAGTGGGAATCTCCTCTCCCTGCCCCTTGGCAGAGGCGGGACAAGAAGCAACCCCCTCGAGACCAGCGCGAATCCCTTCTCCCTCCTCAGGAAGGCATCTCCCGCTCTGTCTCCCGCAGGGATCTACACCAGCAACAAGGACCCGATCCCTCTGGGCGCGGCGCTGCGGGCGGTGTGCAGCACCCCGCTGCCCTCGGCGCTGCTCCCGCACCAGCCCAGCGCCGCGCTGCCGCAGCTCAGCCGCTCGCCCTTCGCCAGCTCCATCCCCGCCGCCTCCTCCTCCTCCTCCGCCGCCGGCGGCTCCACCACGCAGGTAAAGCCCGGGAAAAGGGGCCGGGATGCGCGGATTTCCTTAGGGATGGAGGGAGCTGCTCCTCTCGGGGATACGGGAAGGGCTTTGGGGACTCTGTCCTTACAGGGGCTTTCCTGGGATGGGAGGAGTGGGAGATGAGAAAGGGCTGGGCACAGAGCGGTGGATTTTTCCGTTCTTGGCGTGGTTTGGAGGGAGCTGCTCCCCTCGGGGATATGGGAAAGGCGTGGGAATCCCCACAGGGGCGTCCCTGGGATGGGAGGAGTGGGAGATGGGAAGGGGCTGAGATTCGGGGATGAGCACAGAGCGGCGGATTTTCCGCTCTTCCCGTGGTTTGGGGGCAGCTGCTCCCCTCGGGAATACGGGAAGGGCGTGGGAATCCCCACAGGGGCGTCCCTGGGATGGGAGGAGTGGGAGATGGGAAGGGGCTGGGATTCGGGGATGGGCTCGGAGCGGCGGGTTTTCCTCTCTTCCCTCGGGAATACGGGAAGGGGTTGGGGGACTCTGTCCTGACAGGGGCTTCCCCGGGATGAGAGGAGATGGAGCCAGGAAAGGGGCTGGGATTTGAGGATGGGCACAGAGTGGTGGATTTTCCACTGTTGCCGTGGTTTGGGGGCAGCTGTTCCCCACGGGAAGGGGTTGGGGGACTCTGTCCTGACAGAGGCTTCTGCAGGATGAGAGGAGATGGAGCCAGGAAAGGGGCTGGGATTTTAGGATGAGCTCGGAGTGGTGGATTTTCTGCTCTTCCCGTGGTTTGGGGGCAGCTGCTCCCCTCGGGGACACGGGAAAGGCGTGGGAATCCCCACTGGGGTGTCCCTGGGATGGGAGGAGAGGGAGCCAGGAAAGGGCTGGGATTTGAGGATGAGCTCAGAGTGGTGGATTTTCCACTCTTCCCGTGTTTTAGGGGCAGCTGCTCCCCTCGGGGACACGGGCAGGGTTTGGGGGGCTCGGTGTCCCAGCCCAGGGGGTGTCCCTGGGATGGGAGGAGTGGGAGATGGGAAGGAGCCTCCCAACTGTCTGGGAGCTTCCCAGTGCTCCGGGCAGGCACCGGGGACAGCTGCATGGGCTGGATCCTGGGCTGGATTCTGTGCTCCTGACCAAATCCTGCCTGCATCCTGTCTGGATCCTGCCTAGATCCTGCTAGGACCTGGTGCTGGATCCTGGCTGGAATATCTCTGGATCCTGGCTTGATTCTCTGCTGGATTCTGCCTGAATCCTGTGCTGGATCCTGTCTGGCCCCTGCCCGGATCCCCTGGCAGTGCCACCCCTGCCATTCCCAGATCCCAGCGTGTCCCCTGTGTCCCCTGTGTCCCCTGCCTGTGCCAGGACACAGAGCCCACCCTGCCGGGGACTTTTCCACCGGGAAGAGCGATTTGATCCCCCCCATTCCCACCCAGCCAGTGCTGGGAAAACACACCGAACCTCCCACCAAACTCCCAGGAGCCATCCTGAACTCGGGAAAATCCGGGAATAACCAGGACATCTCCCCATTTTCCCCGTGCAGGTGTTTTCCCTGGCGGGTTCCACCTTCAGCCTCCCTTCCTCGCACATTTTTGGGAGCCCCCTGACGTCGGGGCTGTCCCTGAACCCCCTCCTGAGCCAGCCGGAGAGCAGCCGGGCAGGTACGTGAATTCCCAGGTATGTCCCATTGGCATTCCCGAGGGCTCTCCCGGCAGGAGAGGAGGCTGTGGCTGCATTCCCAGCTTTTCCAGCTGAATTCCCAGCTTTTCCAGCTGTTCCTCTCTCGGGGTGATGGCCAGGGCTGCCATGAAGGGGGACAGGGGTGTCATGTTTGCCCTCAGCACATCTGGGATGTCCCTGGATAATTTGGTGTTCCTGGATAATTTGGTGTTCCTGGATAATTGGGTGTCCCTGGATAATTGGGTGTTCCTGGAGAATGGATAATCCTGGAGAATGGGTGTCCCAGGAGAAGGAATGTCCATGGATAACGAGTGTCCCTGGATAATTGGGTGCCCATGGAGAATGGACATCCTTGGAAAGTGGATATCCCTGGATAATGATGGATGTCCCTGGATAACTGGGTGTCCCTGGAGAACTGGGTCCTTGGATAATGATGGGTGTCCCTGGAGAATGAGTTTCCCAGGAGAAATGAGTATCCATGGATGATTGGGTGTCCCAGGAGAATGGCTATTGCTGGAGGATGGATATCCCTGGATGATGATGATGGGTGTCCTGGATAATTTGGTGTCCCTGGATAACTGGGTGGCCCCTGGATAAAGGATATTCCTGGATAATTTGGTATCCGTGGAGAATGGATATTCCTGGAAAACTTGGTGTACCTGGAGTACTGAGTGTCCCTGGATAATGGATATCCTTGGATAACTGGGTGCCCCTGGATGAGGAATATCCCTGGATAAGGAATATCCCTACATAATTGGGTGTCCCTGGCCATGGGCTGGCAAAGTGCAGGAATGTCAAATCTTCCTTCCCTGTGGAATTTTTTGGGTTTTTTCCCACCCCAAAACCCGGGTGCTCCCAGTGGAATCTGCTTGAGCTTCTCTGCCTCAAAAAAACCTCCGGAATTTTTGTTTCCTGGGATTCTTTTCCATCCAGAGGCTCCCCACTCCCCAATTTCCATCTCCCAGCTCCGTTCCCAGCCACTTCCTGCTCTTCCCATTTCAGGATGTGAATTTTTATCCCCAGGGAATGTCCCAAAATCCAGAACCCAGGACAATCCCAGGATATTCCCGAGGGGATCAGGGAGCCGGGATTCCCCCTGAGCCCCAGCTGGGTTTGCTCCAGCAGCAGGAAATTCCCACTCCTGGCATTCCCTGGAGGAGATTCCCGGGATTCCTGCCCATGGAGAGGAAGAGGAGGGGCAGAGAGGCAGCTGGAGCTGCAGCCACAACATCTGGCAGTGCCCAGGGCGAGGGGAGCGTTCCAGGGATGGGCGGATAAAGATGGGATTTATCCCGGATTGCCCTTGGAATGGGACAGATCCCACACACGTGGCCCCATTCCCAGATTTCCACGGGGGTGGCTCTGGAGGAAGGTTCTGGATGCTGAAGCCGTGCTGGGGGAATGCCTCAGGTCCTGGGAACGGCTTTGGGATCTTCCCAGGAAAGACCTGGAGGGGCTGGAGCAGGGGCAGGGAAAGGTTTGGAGCTCCTGGAGTGGCTGAGGGAGCTGGGAATGTTGATCCTGGAGAAAAGAGGGATCAGGAGGGACATTCTGAGGTCCCTGACAGGAGGGGACAAGGAGGGGACATCAGACTCTGATCCCAAGGGACAGGGAAGGGTTTGGAGTTCTGGGAATGGCTGATGGAATGATGATCCTGGAGAAAAGAGGGATCAGAGGGGAATTCTGGATCTCCTCAAGGGACAGGGAAGGGTTTGGAGAACCAGGAATGCCTGAGGGAGTGGGAATGTTGATCCTGGAGAAATGATGGATCAGGAAGGACCTTCTGGATCTCCACAGGAGGGGACAGTTGGGGACATCAGGCTGTGATCCCAAGGGATGGAGGAGAGTTTGGAGCTCCTGGCTGAGGGAATGTTGTTCCTGGGAAAAAAAAGGGGTCAGAAGGGACCTTCTGGAGCTCCTGGAGGGACAGGGAAGGGTTTGGAGCAGCCGAGGGAGCGGGAATGTTGATCAGGAGGGACCTTCTGAGGTGCCTGATGGGCACACAGCGGGGACACAGCGGGGACACACCGGGCACACAATGGACACACAATGGGCACACAATGGGCACACACCGGGCACACACCGGGCACACAATGGGCACACACCGGGCACACAATGGGCACACAATGGGCACACAATGGACACACACAGGACACACAATGGACACACAATGAATACACACCAGGGACACAATGGGCACACAATGGACACACAATGGACACACAATGGGCACACAGTGGGCACACACCGGGCACACAATGGGCACACACCGGGCACACAATGGGCACACAATGGACACACAATGGACACACAATGGACACACAATGGGCACACACCGGGGACACAATGGGCACACAGGGGGGACACACCGGGCACACACCGGGCACACAATGGGCACACAGCGGGCACACAGTGGGCACACAATGGGCACACAATGGGCACACAATGGGCACACACCGGGCACACACTGGGCACACAATGGGCACACAATGGGCACACAATGGGCACACAATGGGCACACAATGGGCACACACAGGACACACACCGGGCACACAATGGGCACACAATGGACACACAATGGGCACACAGTGGGCACACACCGGGCACACAATGGGCACACAATGGACACACAATGGGCACACACTGGGCACACTCTGGGCACACAATGAACACACAATGAACACACTCTGGGCACACACCCGCCATGCCCTGTCCCCTGACCCCGCCCCTCTGTCCCTGTCCCCCTCAGAGCCCGACCTGGAGGATTGCGGCTTCGGCTGCCGAGGGACGTCCCCGCAGGAGAGTCTGTCCTCCATGTGAGTGTCCCGGGGCCTGGGGACAGCGGGGGCAGAGGGGACACGGGGGACAGTGGGGACAGAGGGGACACGGGGGACACCGGGGACAGCAGCAGAGCCTGGGGGGGGATAGGAGCAGCTCCTTGAGGTGTGGGATGGGATGGGATGGGATGGGATGGGATGGGATGGGATGGGATGGGATGGGATGGGATGGGATGGGGTGGGATGTTGTGGGATGGGATGGGGTGGGATGGGATGGGGTGGGATGGGATGGGATGGGATGGGGTGGGATGGGGTGGGATGTTGTGGGATGGGATGGGATGGGATGGGAGCAGAGCCTGGGGGGCTGTGGCTGCTCCGGCCCAGGCAGAGGGGCCATGGGAGCAGGGAATGGAGCAGGAATGGAACAGGAATGGAACAGGGAGGGGAGCAGGGAATGAAGAAGGAATGGAGCGGGAATGGAGCTGGGATTGGAGTGTGAATGGAGCAGGAAAGAGAGCAGAGAATGGAGTCATGGAGTCGGAATGGAGTGGGAATGGAGCTGGAGCAGGAATGGAGCAGGGAGCGGAGCAGGGACCCCCCTGACACCCCCAGGCCCCCGCCAGGTCCCCCATCAGCAGCCTGCCGACGCTCTTCGACCAGACCGTGTCGTGCAGCAGCAGCGGGCAGCTGGACAACGTCCCGCAGGCCACCCCCAACATCGAGCAGCTCCTGGAGAAGCAGGGCAACGGCGAGGCCGGCGTCAACAGTGAGTGCAGAGGGCTGGGAACCCGCCGGGAAAACCAGCCGGGATTTTGGGATCCTGCTCTTGGGACAAAGCCCCGGGGTGTGCCGGGGGAAGGAGCGCTGTGGGGCCGCTCCCTCCCGCGCTGGGGTTTGATGGTGAAATTCCCTTTTCCTCCCTTTTCCCCGGGTGCCCCCGCAGTCGTGGAGATGCTGAAGGCGCTGCACTCGCTGCAGAAGGAGAACCAGCGGCTGCAGGAGCAGATCATGACGCTGACGGCCAAGAAGGAGCGGCTGCAGCTGCTCAATGTCCAGCTGTCCGTGCCCTTCCCCGTGGTCACCAGCAGCAACGGCCCCGGCAGCCAGGCCCAGTACATCCTGCCGGCCAGCGGTGAGGGCGCCGGGGATGGGGCGATGGGGACATCGGGATTGGGGACATCGGGATTGGGGCACCAGGGATGGGGACACCGGCGGTGGGGACGTCGGAGATGGGGACACCGGGATTGGGGGCACCGGGGATGGGGCACCGGGGATGGGGACATCGGGATTGGGGCAATGGGGATAGGACACTGGGAATGGGGACACCGGGATTGGGGGCACCGGGGATGGGGCACCGGGGATGGGGACATCGGGATTGGGGCAATGGGGATAGGACACTGGGAATGGGGACACCGGGATTGGGGGCACCGGGGATGGGGCACCGAGACTGGGGGCACTGGGGATGGGGGCACCAGGACTGGGGGTACCGGGGATGGGGACACCGGGGATGGGGCTCCGGGGATGGGGCACCAGGGAATCAGGGACACCAGGGATGGGGGCACCAGGACTGGGGGCACTGGGGATGGGGCTCCGGGACTGGGGACATCGGGATTGGGGACACTGGGGATGGGGACACCAGGACTGGGGGCACCGGGGATGGGGACACCGGGGATGGGGCTCCGGGGATGGGGCACCAGGGAATCAGGGACACCAGGGATGGGGGTACCGGGACTGGGGACACCGGGACTGGGGACACCAGGATTGGGGCACTGGGGATGGGGCACTGGGGGTGGGACACCAGGGAATTGGGGACACTGGGATTGGGGCACTGGGGATGGGAGTACCAGGAATGGGGACATCGGGGATGGGGACATTGGGACTGGGGACAATGGGATTTGGGGCACTGGGGATGGAGGCACCAGGGATGGGGCTCTGGGATTGGGGACACTGGGGAATTGGGGGCACTGAGGCACCGGGATTGGGGACACTGGGATTGAGGGCACCGGGGATGGGGACACCAGGACTGAGGGCATCAGGGATGGGGCTCTGGGATGGGGCACTGGGGATGTGGCAATGGGATTGGGGCACCGGGATTGGGGACACTGGGGATGGGGCATCGGAAATGGGGCTCCAGGGAGGGGGGACACTGGGATTGAGGGCACTGGAGATGGGGCACTGGGGATGGGGCTCTGGGAATGGGGATACCAGGATTGGGGACACTGGGATTGGGGCACTGGGATTGGGGACACCAGGACTGGGGGCACCGGGGATGGGGCTCTGGGGAATTGGGGGCACCGGGGATGGGGACACCAGGACTGGGGCACTGGGACTGAGGGCATCGGGGAATTGGGGGCACTGGGAATGGGGGCACCGGGGATGGGGACATCGGGATTGGGGACACCAGGATTGGGGACACTGGGATTGGGGCACTGGGGATGGGGTAACTGGGGGGCTGAGGGCACCAGGGCTGGCTGAACTGGGTCTGGGGGCACTGAGGGCGAGAGCACTGGGGATGAGGGCACCGGGGCTGGGGGTACCAGGACTGGGGACACCGGGGGACTGAGGGCACTAGGGCTGGGGCAGCAGGGCTGGGGACACTGAGGCCACCAGGAGTGGGGACACCGGGGGACTGAGGGCACGCAGGGACGTGTCCCTGTGCCCTGGGGGTGGTGGCACAGCGCTGTGGGGTCTGTCCCACGGCCACCTCAGGACCCAGCCCTGACTCCGTGGCCTCTCCCCTCTCAGTCTGCACTGGCGACTCGCTGAGCATCAGCAAGAGCCCCCCGTGCAAGAACAGCTTCGGCATCGAGAACTCGCTCTCCACGTCCTCCGAGGTACTGCGGCCACCGGCGGGGCCCAGGGCGGGGCAGGGCCAGCAGCGCCGGGGCTCGGTAGCCAGGCGGGACAGGCTGCTAGCCCAGGCTCGGGGATGCAGCTCCCGAGGGCTGGGGAGAGTAGCCGAGAGAGGGAGAGTGAGGTGACAGCGCTGCCAGGTGATGCTTGAGCTCCAGCAGGGCTGCAGCTGAGTTCTGAGAACTTTTCTGAGTTCTGAGAACTTTTCTGAGTTCTGAGACCTGTTCTGAGAGGTTTTCTGAGTTCTGGGAGCTTTTCTAAATTCTGAGAGCTGTTCTGAGAGGTTTTCTGAGTTCTGGGGAGCTTTTCTGAGCTCTGAGAGGTTTTCTGAGTTCTGAGAGCTGTTCTGAGAGGTTTTCTGAGTTCTGAGAGGTTTTCTGAGTTCCGGGAGCTTCTCTGAGTTCTGGGGAGCTTTTCTGAGCTCTAAGAGCCTTTCTGAGCTCTGAGAGGTTTTCTGAGAGCTGTTCTGAGAGCTTTTCTGAGCTTTGAGAGCTTTTCTGAGCTCCAGGACCCCCTCGGAGCAATGGGACCCCTCGGACCCGAGCCGCCCGCCCCCAGAGCCCCCCACCTTTTCCCACCCCCGTCTCCCGGAGCCGCCCTCGGGCCGCCGCCCCCAGCCCGATGCTCTGTGTCCGTTTCTCCCCCAGGACCCTCACTCGGGCTGTCCCAGCAGGAGCAGCTCCTCCCTGTCCTTCCACAGCACCCCCCCGCCCCTGCCCATGCTGCAGCCCAGTCCCGCCTCGCTGCCCCTGCCCGGGGCGCAGCAGGTGAACGGCCTGGCCAGGGTGGCAGGCGCGGGGCCGGCCGGAGCCTCCGGGGCCGCTCACGGCCTCTCCTCGGTGCCCGTGGTGGACAACCTGCTGGGCAGCCTGGCCGGAGCCCAGCAGATGCCCCTCAACGGGATCCTGGGCAGCCTGAACGGAGCTCAGCCCTCGCAGCCTCCGCCGCAGGGCAGCGGGCCGCTCTCCAGCAGCCTGAGCAGGTGAGCAGCGGGCGGCTCTGCGCTCTCCTGCCGCGGCTCTGCTCCGCGGGACGGGCCCCGAGGGAAGGGCAGGAGGGCGGGATGTCCCCGAGGGCTGCGGGAGCGGCGCTGACCGAGCCCCGCCGTGCTCCGTCCCCGCAGCGTGGCCAGCCTGAGCCCCCTGACGGAGCAGCAGCGGCACGTCCTGCAGCAGCACGAGCAGCAGCTGCAGCAGCTGCAGCAGCTCCTGACTTCCCAGCCGCTTAACCCGGTAAGGGGCGGGCAGGGCTCGGGGGGGAGGAGTAGGGAGTGATGGTACTGTTGGGGTTGTTTTATACAGGGTTATATGCTATAGAATGTGTAATATATGTAATATAATGTGTATTATATACAGTGGAATGTGTAGTATATGATCTAGAAAAGCTAGAATCTAAAATCTGTAATATGTAATATATAATATATATTATAATATATAATATATATAATATATTATATATAACATATAACATATAACATATAACATATAACATATAATATATAATGTATATATAATATATATAATACATATAATACATAGTACATAGTACATAGTACATAATATATAGATGTGATAGATATATATTTTATGTGTTATATGTAATAGATATTATATATTTTATAATTCATATACTATATAATTCATAGCCTATACATACATTTATATTATATTATATTATATTATATTATATTTTTATATTATATTATATTATATTATATTATATTATATTATATTATATATAACATATATTTTTATATATTAAATAGCATATAGTATATAGTATGTATTTAATAATAATTATAATGATGATGATAATAGTGATAATAATGATGATAATATTATCCCTAGATTTTTAATTTCATATTTTCCTCTCCGCTCTCAGAGAAGAGAGGCAAATCTGGAATTAAAATCAAAGATTCCTTCTTGCCCTCGAATCCTCTGGGGTTTCCTGGCTCAGCTCAGGTGGTTTGGGAATTTTGGGTGACACACAGGGCCCCGAGGTGACACACAGGTCCCTGAGGTGACAAACCTCATCCCCCAGCCCCGCAGAGCCACCAGCGCTGTCCCCACCCTGCCTGGGTGACACGGCAGTGCCACCAGCGCTGTCCCCTCTGTGCCTGGGTGACATGACAGTGCCACCAGCGCTGTCCCCGGGCTGTTCCACCCTCCAAGAGCCCAGGGTGCTGCTCCGGCTGGGGAGGGAATTCAGAGCCACTTTGGGAATTGTGGATGGTGAATCGCACAAATTTGAAATCGCTGCGTTGGTGGATTGGAGTTTGGGGGATTTGATGGATTGGAATTTGGGGGATTTGATGGATTGGAATTTGGGGGATTTGTGTCACTGATGGATTGGAATCTGGGGGATTTGATGGATTGGAATCTGGGGGATTTGTGTCACTGATGGATTGGAATCTGGGGGATTTGATGGATTGGAATCTGGGGGATTTGTGTCACTGATGGATTGGAATCTGGGGGATTTGTGTCGCTGCAGGTGCCTGGGGGAGGGTCACTAATCCCCCGCGGGGCTGGGGAAGGTCACCGGGATATTAATGAACCCCGGGGCTGTTAATGAACCCCGGGGCTGCCCCTCCGTGTCCCTGCAGAGGTGGCATCGAGAGGTGGCATTGAGGGGACTTTGTGTCCCTGTCCCCAGGAGCATTGCCTGGTGCACCATGGTTGGGAAAAAAACCCAGAATCTTCCAATCTTTGACCAAATTCCTCTGTGCCTGTTGAACCAAATCCAGGTGACACCTTCTGTCACCTCCAAAACCCTTCAGTCACTTTTTAAACCTTCCAGTCGCTTTAAAAGCCTTCAGTCACTTTTTAAACCCTTCAGCCATCCCTAAAACCCTTGAATCCCTTCTGAAGCCTTTCAGCCACTTTTAAAACCCTTCAGTCACTTTTAAAACCCTTCAGTCACTTTTAAAACCTTCCAGTCACTTTTTTGACTCTTCAGTCACCTCTAAAACCCTTCAATCCCTTCTGAAACCCTTCAGTCACTTTTCAAACCTTTCAGTCACTTTTAAAGCCTTCAGTCACTTTTAAAACCCTTCTAAGAGTATTTTTTTTTTGTCCTCCAAGTCGCTTTTTGAAGGCTCCCGGGGCTGGTGACTCCACCACTCCCCGGTCTCCCTGTTCCAGTGCCAGTCCGCTCTTCCAGCCGTGAAATTCCCGACAATGAACCTCCCCGTGTCTTTGTGGGGATATCGGGGAAAACATCCTCTTCCCTCCCGGAATTCCCAAAAATGGATGTCTGGGCTGGAGAACGGTTCCAGCCGGGATTGTCCCGGGTCGGGAGGAGCTTTTGGAGCCGGGGGCGGATTCCGAGCCTGAGTTCGGGGCTGGAAATGTCTGTGGGGAGCAGAAATCCCAAATCCGCTCCCGGCGTGTTCCCACCCGCCACAAACCCCACCCTGCGCGTGAGGTGTCACCTGCTGTCCCCGCTCTGTCCTCTCCTATCCTCCTGTCCCCGCTCTGTCCTCTCCTGTCCTCTTGTCCTCACTCTGTTCTCGCTCTGTCCTCGCTCTGTCCCCACTCTGTCCTCGCTCTGTCCCCTCTTATCGAGGCCGTTGTCCCCACTCTGTCCCCTCTTACAGAGCTCTTTGTCCCCACTCTGTCCCATCTCTGTCCCCGCCGTGTCCACTCTTGGAGAGCACATTGTCCCCACTCTGTCCTCGCTCTGTCCCCTCTCTGTCTCCACTCTGTCCCCTCTTACGGAGCTCCTTGTCCCCACTCTATCCCCTGTCTGTCCCCGCTCTGTCCCCCCGCGCCTAGCCCCTAGTCCCCTCTCCGAGCCGTGTCCCCTCTCCGAGCCGTGTCCCCTCTCCGAGCTGTGTCCCCGCTCCGAGCCGTGTCCCCGCCGTGTCCCCGCTCCGAGCCGTGTCCCCTCTCCGAGCGGTGTCCCCGCCGTGTCCCCTCTCCGAGCCGTGTCCCCGCTCCGAGCCGTGTCCCCGCCGTGTCCCCGCCGTGTCTCCGCTCCGATCCGTGTCCCCGCCGTGTCCCCGCCGTGTCCCCGCTCCGAGCCGTGTCCCCTCTCCGAGCGGTGTCCCCGCCGTGTCCCCTCTCCGATCCGTGTCCCCGCCGTGTCCCCTCTCCGAGCCGTGTCCCCGCCGTGTCCCCGCTCCGAGCCGTGTCCCCGCCGTGTCCCCGCAGGAGCAGCAGGCGCTGGTGTTCCAGATGATGCAGCAGATCCAGCAGAAGCGGGAGCTGCAGCGGCTGCAGATGTCGCAGGGCCCGTCGCCGCTGGCCGTGGGCGGGCTGCTGGCCGCCACCTCGGCGCCACCGCACCCCAGCCCGGGCTCGCTGCTGGCCCCGGCGGCTCCCGGTGGCGGGGCGCTGCTGGCGTCGCTGTCCCCGCAGCAGCTGAACCCCGGCGGGGCGCTGCTGGCCCCCCAGGCCACCCCCCCGCCCGTGCCCGGCCTGGGGCCGCCGCAGCCAAACCCCTTCCTCAGCCTGCAGCCCGACGGCGGAGCCACCAAGGGCACGGTGCGTGCGGCGGGGGGACAGCGGGGGACAGCGGGGGATAGTGGGGGGACAGCGGGGGACAGCGGGGGGACAGCGGGGGGACAGCGGGGGGACAGCGGGGGACAGCGGGGGGACAGCGGGGGGACGGCGTGGAGACGGCGTGGGGACAGCGTGGGGACAGCGGGGGACAGCGGGGGACAGCGGGGGGACAGCGGGGGGACAGTGGGGGACAGCGGGGGACAGCGTGGGGACAGTGGGGGACAGCGGGGGACAGTGGGGGGACGGGGTGGGGACAGCGGGGGGACACTCCTGGGGACAGCGGGGGGACAGCATGGGGACAGCGGGGGGACAGCAGGGGGACGGGGTGGGGACAGCGTGGGACAGTGTGGGGACAGCCCAGGGGAGACACCTGGGGACGGGCTGGGGACAGCGGGGGGATAGTGTGAGGACAGCATGGGGACAGTGTGGGGACAGCCCATGGGAGACACCTGGGGATGGGCTGGGGACAGCGTGGGGACACTCCTGGGGACAGATGGGACAGCCTTGGGGACAGCCTAGGGGAGACACCTGGGGACAGCGTGGGGACACTGGGAACAGGATGGGATGGTGTGGGATAGCCTGGGGACACTCCTGGGGACAGCCTGGGGACAGCTGGGGTTTGGGAGGGATGGCAGCACACAGTCCCTGTCCTCTCATCCCTGTCCCCTCAATCCATGTCCTCCAATCCCCCACCCCCAAACCCTGCCCTGATCCCTGTCCCCCAGTCCCCATTCCCCAATTCCTGTCCCCTGCTCCCTGTCCCACAATCCCGTCCCCGCCATCCGTGTCCCCTCTGACCCTTGTGGGCCGTGTCCCCGTTTGTGTCTCCGCAGCCCCTGGGTGACAAGGGCGCTCCCCTGGCGCAGGACAAGGGCTAAGAGCCCCCCGGCCCCCCGAGCCCGCAGCCTGACCCCTGTCCCGGGGATCCACCGGGGATCCACCGGGGATCCACCGGGATCCCCCGTCCCCGCGGCCACCGCCGGAGCGTCCCAGGAGCAGCTTCGGGAGCCACAGCGGCTGTCACCGAGCCCTGGGGACACCAGGAGCCCGGCGGGGGGTCACCTGTCCCCTGCTCCCTGTGCCAGCGGGGGAATTCCAGCAGATCCCGCCGGCCTTGTCCCTGCCGGGAGCCAGGGGAGCCCCCGAGGCACCAGAGACACCCCAGATCCTTGGGGGAGGACGTGGTGGCACCTGGCGGTGTCACAGGATGTGACACTGGATGTGGCAGTGCCAGAGGAGGACGTGGTGGCACCTGGCAGCATCCAAGGATGTGACCCTGGATGTGGCACCGCTGGAGAAGGGACATGGTGGCACCTGGCGGTGTCACAGGATGTGACCCTGGATGTGGCACCGCTGGAGAAGGGACATGGTGGCACCTGCATTGCCCAAAGATGTGACTCTGGATGTGGCACTGCCGGAGAAAGGACGTGGTGGCATCTGGCAGTCCCCAAGGCTGTGACCCTGGATGTGGCACTGCTGGAGAAGGACATGGTGGCACCTGGCAGTGTCCCAGGATGTGCCCCTGGATTTGTCACTGCCAGGGGAGGACGTGGTGGCCGTGCCCAGGTGGGGACATCCAGAAGAACACCCCAGTTGACGTTTCCTGTTTTTCCCACTGGGCTTTGCTCCAACTGGAAGGACACGACGGATGAGGATGGACAGAGGTGGGCAGGAGGTGGCACCAGCTGGGGGGACATTGTCACCTGTGCCAGCTGCCGGAGGGGTGGGGCTGTCCTTCCTGCCTGGAATTCCCCAAAATCGAAGTCTCAGCTGGAAAAGCAGCCCCAGCCGGGATTGTCCAGGGTCACGAGGAGCTTCTGGACCTTGGAGTGGATTCCTGGACCTGAGTTTGGGGATGGAAATCCCAAATCCGCTCCCGGCGTTTTCCCGCCCGCCACAAACCATTCCCACAAAGCCGCGTTCTTCCGCTGTCCCGGGAAATGGGATCTCCAAGGAATGGGACCGTGAGCACCGTCCTGAGGCCGGGATGGCAGAACTTCATCCTTCTCCACCTCTGGACCCTGAGTCCACCTTCAGCCTGGAATATCCACCGGGAATCGGCCTCCTCTGAGCTGGGATGGAGGGATGGATGGATGGATGGATGGATGGATGGATGGATGGATGGATGGATGGAGGGATGGATGGATGGATGGATGGAAGGAGGGATGGATGGATGGATCCATGGATGGATGGAGGGAGGGATGGAGGGATGGATGGATGGATGGATGGAGGGATGGATGGAGGGATGGATGGAGGGATGGAGGGATGGATGGAGGGATGGATGGATGGATGGATGGAGGGATGGATGGATGGATGGATGGAGGGAGGGAGGGATGGATGGAGGGATGGATGGAGGGATGGATGGATGGATGGAGGGATGGATGGATGGAGGGATGGATGGATGGAGGGATGGATGGATGGATGGATGGATGGAGGGATGGAGGGATGGATGGAGGGATGGATGGATGGAGGGATGGATGGATGGAGGGATGGATGGATGAATGATGGATGGATGGAGGGATGGATGGAAGGATGGATGGAATGAGGGATGGATGGATCCATGGATGGAGGGATGGATGGATGGATGGATGGATGGAGGGATGGATGGATGGATGGATGGAAGGACAGCCAGGCCGGCCCTGCAGAGGGAACTCCACCACACCACCATCAAACCCACCGCTGCTCCTCCTTCCCCCATCCCTGGGTAACTCCGGAGCTCCAGGAATGCTCCAGCTGACGGAAACTCCTTTGGGACGGGCCCAGATCCTGAATTTTGGGACCTCGGTGCCTCCTTCAGCCCATCCCCCCTGCCCCTCCTGCTTTGCACTATTCCCGTTATCCGCAGTGGGGCTGCCCAGGCAAAACTCTCCACTGAATCCCCTTTTTTTAAAATTTTAATTTAATTTTATTTTATTTCAGTGATTTTTTCCCCCCTAATTTTCACACCACAATGGTTGTCTAAAAAAAAAGAAATAGAAAAAAAATAGAAAAACCCCTTTCTGCTCCCAGCCTGGAGCTCTGAACTGGGCGGAGCTGCTCAGAAATAGAAATATATATTAAATATATAATGGGATTTATCTCCGCAGAGGTTTTAAGGAGCTTTGGAAGCTGTTGGGGAGCCCCATCCTTTGGGGTCCCCGTCCCCAAACCCGCTCCGGCACAATCCCGTTCTTGCACTTTGAAATTCCTTTGGATTTTTGTCTTTTTTCCCCCTCCCCAACCCCTCCCTGGGCACTCCTGGAGGTGCCACCCCAAAACCCCAAACTCCCAAAATCCCAACCCCCAAAATCTCAAAATCCCCAAATCCCAAATTTCAAAATCCAAAATCCCAAACCCCAAAACCCCAAAATCTCAGAATCCCCAAATCCCAAATCCCCAAATCCCCCTGGGTCCCGCCCGCTCCCTCCTGAGGGGCCTCAGGTTCCAATTGAGTCCCAAATTTGGGTTAAAATGTGGGATTTTGGTGTCTTTGGGCTGCACCCGCCGTCCTGCGGATCCTCGGGATTTGGGGTCTGCCAAATTCCAGATCTGGGGCAGTGGGAGCTCAGGAGTTGGGCTTTTAAAAATATTTTTTATTTATTTTATTTTATTTTATTTTTATTTCATTTCATTTCATTTAATTTCATTCCTATTTTATTTTGTTTCATTTTAATTTCATGTCATTTTTATTTCATTTCTATTTTATTTTGTTTTATTTTAACTTATTCTGGCTTTATTTCACTTCATTTCATTTCTATTTTGTTTTGCTTTCCTTTAGTTTAGTTTATTCGTTTTTATTTCATTTCTTTTCTTTTTTTATTTTTATTTTATTTCCATTTCATTTCGTTCTTATTTTATTTTGCTTCATTTTATTTAATTTATATTTTATTTTGCTTATTTTATGTTATTTCATTTTCATTTAATTTCGTATTTTTTTGTTTTAGTTTAGTTTCATTTATTCCATTTTTATTTCATTTCATTTAATTTCATTATACTTTATTTTATATGATTTGATTTTATTTCTTTAATTTCATTTTATTCCTATTTAATTTTGTTTCATTTTATTTCATGTCCTTTTCATTTCATTTCATTTCAATTTTATTTTGTTTTCTGTTACTTCCATTTATTCCATTTTTATTTAATTTCTTTTCATTGATTTTATTTTATTTATTTTATTTTACTTTACTTCCCTTTATTTTATTTTAATTTCTTGCTTTTTTAAGCACAACCCCAAAGACCCCAAAATTGTGCCCGAATTCTTCCCAAAACCCGACTCTGGAGGGATCCGGAATGTTGGGAATGTTGGGAATGTTGGGAATGTTGGGAATGTTGGAATCCTGCACAGGGAATTGATCCCCCAGGACGCCCCAAATCCGCGTCGGGATCGTCCCAGTTTTGGGGGAACGGCTCCTGTGGGAATGTTTGGGATCAGGATCAGGAGAGGACGGAAAATTGGGAATTTGGGGGTTTTAGGTGGGATCAGATCCCCGGCCCCTGCTCGGGGATCCCTCTGGATTCTGGGAATTCCCAGACCTGGAGCCCTCTGGATCTTTGGGAATTCCGGAATCTGGATTCCTCTGGATTCTGGGAATTCCCAAAGTTGGATCCTTTTGGCTCTCTGGGAATTCCAGAATCTGGATTCCTCTGGATTCTGGGAATTCCTAGAGCTGGATCTCTCTGGATCTCCAGGAATTCTGGGATCTGGATCCCTCCAGATTCAGGGAATTCCCAATTCTGGATCCCTCTGGATTCTGGGAATTCCCAGTTTTGGATCCCTCCGGATCTCCGGGAATTCCGGGCCGAGGGAAGGAGATGGGTCACGGACACGAAGCACTTCCCCCGTCCCCGTGTCCAAACCCCCGGAATTGTCACCTGCGGCCACCCCAAACGTCCCTCCGGCAGAGCCGGGAATGTCCCGCTGAATCCCTGTGGAAGGAAAAATAAAAAAACTCCAAAAAATAAAAAAAATAAATTAAAAAAAACACCTAAAAATTATAAATTTAAAAAAATTTTAAAAAAATAAAAATTAAAAAAATTAAAAATTTAAAAAATAAAAATTAAAAATTAAAAATTAAAAATTAAAAACTAAAATTAAAATTAAAACCTAAAATTAAAAATTAAAAATTAAAATTAAAAAATTAAAAAAAATAAAATTTAAAAAAAACCAACAGGAGAGCCGGGGGAAGGCAAAGGCAAAGCTAAAGATTATCCGAGTTTCAGTTGCACTGAGGTACCTTTTATTTACCCATTTATTTTATTCACCTAAAGCTCTCGTTTAGCATCGTCGCATGTGTCCTTTAATTTTTATTTCTATTTTTATTGCTTTTTTTAAAAAGAATTATTTTGTTCGTTTTTAGGGGGGTTTCGTCGCTTTGTTTTGTTTCGTGTTTTTAAATATTAAGCTAAAAGAGGAAAAAAATGTGTATATTTTTGGCAATTTAAGGGTAACGTAGCTAAGATATATTTTTTTCACGCTGCTTGACTTGGTCTTTATTATAATAAATGAGATTAATATGAAACGCGAGGAGATTTATTTTTTTTTTTAATAAAAATAAAAGGGGGAAAATATAAATGGGAAGGGAATTCCCTGCCAGATGTTGGGAATGTGGCAAAATCCCAAAGCGGGGATGGTCCCGGGGTGCAGGAGGTGGGAATCAGTGGGAAAAGGAGGGTTATTCCCAAAAAAAAACCCCAATAAAAACCCTGTTAAATCCCAAACCCTCCTGCTGTGCCTGTGAGCAGCTCCCGAATCCTCTTTTCCAAGGATTTAGTCCTTGGAAGCCTCAAATCCGTCGGCTCGTGCTGCCCCTGCTTTGGCCCCTTTCCTGCCCAAAATCCCGTGTGGCTGGTGGAAAAGCCGTTCCCATGTCAGGATTCCCGGAATTTCCAGCCGGGATTCCAGGAATTCCCACTGGAAAAGCTGTTCCCATGTCAGGATTCCCGGAATTTCCAGCCGGGATTCCAGGAATTCCCACTAGAAAAGCTGTTCCCACGCCGGGATTCTGGGAATTTCCATCCAAGATTCCGGGAATTTCCAGCCGGGATTCTGGGAATTTCCGGCCAGAATTCCAGGAATTTCCAGCCGGAGTTTCGGGAATTCCCACGGCAGCAGCAGGGCAGAGGCTGCAGGCCGGGGGGCTCCCAGGGGGAAACTGAGGCACGGACGGGGGAGATGTGCTCCTGAGGCTGCCCGGGAAAGGCACCGGGAATGGGAATGGGGCACAGGGAATGGGAATGGGCACCGGGAATGGGCACTGGGATTGGGATGGGGCACCGGGATTGGGATGGGGCACTGGGATTGGGATGGGGCACTGGGATTGGGATGAGGCACTGGCACTGGAATGGGGCACTGGGATTGGGATGGGGCACTGGGATGAGGCACTGGGATTGGGATGAGGCACTGGGATTGGGATGGGGCACTGGGATGGGGCACTGGGATTGGGATGAGGCACTGGGAGTGGGATGGGACACCGGGACTGGGATGGGGCACTGGGACTGGGATGGGGCACTGGGATGGGACACCGGGATTGGGATGAGGCACTGGGATTGGGATGACGCAATGGGATTGGGATGAGGCACTGGGGTTGGGATGGGGCACTGGGATGGGGCACCGGGATTGGGATGGGGCACTGGGATGGGCACCGGGACCAGGCGTTGTGACGGGAACTGGGATCGGGAACCAAGGTGGGTACAGGGACCCCACACTGGGATGGAGCACTGGGACCGGGAGCGGCACTGGGACCGGGAATGGAACTGGGAACAGGGACCAGGAGCGGCATTGGGAGCGAGTACCGGAGTGGGATCCGGCATCATGACCGGGAGTGGGAACCGGAACCAGCACCGGGAACTGGGGCCGACACTGGGGAACTGGAACCAGTACTGGGAACCGGGAATGGAACTGGGAACGGGGACCGGGAACTGGGAATGGAACTGGGAATGGGGACCGGGACAGGGAACCGGGACAAACACTGGGGACTAGTACCGGCACTGGGAACCGGGACTGGCACTGGGAACTGGGGCTGAGAACCGGGACCGGCACTGGGGACTGGTATCGGCACTGGGAACCGGGACCGGCACTGGGAACTGGGAACCGGGACTGGGAACCGGGACCGGCACTGGGATCCAGAACTGAGATCGAGTAACAGGACCGGGACCGGCACTGGGAACCGGGACTGACAACCGGCACTGGGAACAGGGACCGGGACTGAGAACCGGCACTGGGAACCGAGACTGGGAACCGGGACCGGCACTGGGAACCAGCACTGGGAACCGGGACCGGCACTGGGAACAGGTGCCAGGAGCGGGTGACGGGGGCGGGTGACAGAAGCGGGTGACGGCGACAGCACCGAGCCCCGGAACCCCGACCCGGTAACGTCAGCGGCACGGAGCCCCGCCCCTCCCGGTGCCGGTGGCCCCGCCCCTCCCGGAGCTGCCCGGGCCCGCCCCGCCCTTCCGGCCGCACCGGGAGCAGCAGGAGGAGGAGGAGCCGCACCGGGAAGGTCACCGGCACCGGCAGCATGCTGCGGCCCGCAGCGGTACCGGCCGTGCTCACGGCGCTGATGAGAGCGGCCCGGGCCGGCCGCCGGTACCGGGAGCCCGCGGGGGCAGCGCGGGTCCCGTCGCTGTGCTCCGCCGCCGCCCCGCAGCCGGTGATCGCCTCCAAGGAGCCCTTCCCGGTGGAGCTGAAGGCGGACAAAACCTACGGCTGGTGCTCCTGCGGGCACAGCAAGCGGCAGGTCGGGCCGGGGGGTCCGGGAGAACCGGGAGAACCGGGGACGGTTCGGGACAACGGGGGGGTCCGGGAGAACCGGGAGAACCGGGGACGGTTCGGGACAACGGGGGGGTCCGGGAGAACCGGGAGAACCGGGGACGGTTCGGAGAACGGGGGGGTCCGGGAGAACCGGGAGGGTCCGGGGTTCCCGGGTTGGGGACTCCGCGGTGGCTCCAGGGAATTTGGGGTTGGGGACCCCCGGGGTGGCCGCGACCACAGGGGGTCTGGAGGGTCCCGGTGGCTCCGGGAGAACCGGGAGTTCCCGGGTTGGGGACTCCGGGGAATTTGGGGTTGGGGACCCCCGGGAGTGGCCGGGGGGCTCTGGAGAGTCCCGGTGGCACCGGGGGAGGACCCACCACCCCCAAATTGGGACATCTCGAGGTGCAATCCCGAGCTGGGAGGTTTTTGGGGCGGATTTGGGGTTTTCCTGCAATTCCCTAGGGATTCACTACCCGGGGCGGGGTGGGGATGTCGCGGTGACCTCCGGGGCCAGCCGAGGTCCGCCGTGACCCGGTGCCGGTTGTCCCGCAGCCCTGGTGTGACGGTGCGCACAAGCGGGCGGCCCCGGGGCTGGCCCCGGTGCGTTTCAGCCCGTCCCGGGACGGCCCCGCGCTGCTCTGCGGCTGCAAGCGCACCCGGAGCCCCCCGTACTGCGACGGCTCCCACCGCGGGGACGAGGTGCGGGCGGCGCCGGTGCCCCCCCGAGCCTGAGCGGGCACCGGGAGCGCCGGGAACACCGGGAACACCGGGAACACCGGGAACTCCGGGAACTCCGGGAGTGCCGGGGGCACCGGGAATTCCAGGAGCAGCCGGGAGTACCAAGGGCACCGGGAATACCGGGAACTTCAGGAGTTCGGGAGTGCCGGGGGCACCGGGAATTCCAGGAGCAGCCGGGAGTACCGGGAACAGCGGGAACACCGGGAATACCGGGAACTCCGGGAGTGCCGGGGGCACCGGGAATTCCAGGAGCTCCGGGAGTACCGGGAATACCAGGGGCACCGGGAGCTCCGGGAACTCCAGGAGCGCCGGGAGTGCCGGGAGCACCGGGAACTCCAAGAACACCGGGAATACCAAGCACCGGGAATACCGGGCGCTCCAGGACCACCAGGAACGCCAGGAACTCCAGGAGCACCAGGAATACCGAGCCCCTGGAACTCCAGGAGCACCGGGAATACCGGGAGCACCGGGAACTCCGGGAGCACCAGGAACTCCAGGAGCACCAGGAGCACCGAGAGCACTGGGAATACCGGGAGCTCCAGGAATACTGAACACCGGGAGCTTCAGGAACACTGGGAATACTGGGGGCACTGGGAATACCGGGATTCCTGTTCCCGCCTGGCAGTGGGGATAAGAGAGACTCCAAACTCCAATGAAATCCTAATCCCGCTGCTGTGGGGCTGAGATTCGCCTTCTGGCCCTAAATCTGCCTCTGGGGGGTTTGGGATTGGGGCCCTAAACTCCAATGAAATCCTAATTCCAGAGCACTGGGACCCATCAGAGAAGTGGCTGTGGGGTTTGGGATGGAATATCTGTGGGGTTTGGGATGGAGGGACCTGTGGGGTTTGGGATGGAGCTCCAAACCCCAATGAAATCCTAATTCCAGAGCACTGAGAGCCATCAGGGAAGTGTCTGTGGGGTTTGGGATGGAACATCTGTGGGGTTTGGGATGGAGGGACCTGTGGGGTTTGGGATGGAGCTCCAAACCCCAATGAAATCCTAATTCCAGAGCACTGGGAGCCATCAGGGAAGTGTCTGTGGGGTTTGGGATTCTGCCCTAAACAAGCCTCTGCGGGGGTTGGGATGGAACGCTTGTGGGGTTTGGGTTTAGGGCAGAAGAACCCACAGGATTTGGGATGGAGGGACCCAGGGGATTTGGGATGGATGGGGAGGTCTGTGGGGTTTGGGATGGAGAGGCCAATGGGAGTTGGCAGGAAGCTCTGTGGGATTTGGGCAGGAGGTTTTGTGGGATCTCTCAGGAGGTTCTGTGGGATCTCTCAGGAGCGCTGTGGGATCTCTCAGGAGCGCTGTGGGATCTCTCAGGAGCGCTGTGGGATCTCTCAGGAGCGCTGTGGGATCTCTCAGGAGCGCTGTGGGATCTCTCAGGAGTTCTGTGGGATTTCCCAGGAGCTCTGTGGGATTTCCCAGGAGCTCTCAGGAGTTCTGTGGGATTTCCCAGGAGCTCTCAGGAGTTCTGTGGGATCTCTCAGGAGCGCTGTGGGATCTCTCAGGAGCGCTGTGGGATTTTCCAGGAGGTTCTGTGGGATTTCCCAGGAGGTTCAGGGCAGCCCCACTGAGGTCACTGCAGCGTTTCTCCGTTCCCAAAGACCGAGCCGAGGTTTGTGAAGGTTGAACCGAGGATGAGACCCAGAGATTGGGGTTGTTCCCAGAGATTTGGATCATTCCCAGAGATTGGGGTCATTCCCAGAGATGGGGTCATTCCCAGAGATTGGGGTCGTTCCCAGAGATTGGGGTCGTTCCCAGAGATTGGGGTCGTTCCCAGAGATTGGGATTGTTCCCAGAGATTTGGATCGTTCCCAGAGATTGGGATTGTTCCTGGGACATTAAATGAGATCTGAACACACGACTGCTCTGGGATGTACCGAGAGGGAAACTCAACACCAGAACACCCTCGAGCCTGAACCCAAACCCGAACCTGAACCTGAACCCAAACCCGAACCTGAACACAAACCTAAACCCAAACCCAAATCCAACCCCAAATCCAGACCTAAAACCCAGCCCCGGCCCGGCCCTGTTCATTTATGGGGAGGAAATGGGGTCAGGGTGAGACAAACGGAGCTCCTGGGGCAGCCCCAGCCCGGGGTGGGGACAGGGACAGAGGTGACACCGGGGACAGGAGCAAAGGTGACACCGGGGACAGGAGCAGAGGTGACACTGGGGACAGGAGCAGAGGTGGCACTGGAGACAGGGGCAGAGGTGACTCTGGGGACAGGGTTTACACCGTGGGGACAGAGGTGACACTGGGGACAGGAGCAAAGGTGACACCGGGGACAGGAGCAGAGGTGACACTGGGGACAGGAGCAAAGGTGACACTGAGGGGACAGGGGCAGAGGTGACACTGGGGACAGAGGTGACGCTGGGGACAGAGGTGACACTGGGGACAGGAGCAAAGGTGACACTGAGGGGACAGGGGCAGAGGTGACACTGGGGACAGGGGCAGAGGTGACACCGTGGGGACAGGAGCAAAGGTGACACTGAGGGGACAGGGTTTACACCGTGGGGACAGAGGTGACACTGGGGACAGGAGCAAAGGTGACACTGAGGGGACACGGGCAGAGGTGACACCGGGGACAGAGGTGACACTGAGGGGACAGGAGCAAAGGTGACACTGAGGGGACAGAGGTGACACCGGGGACAGAGGTTACACCGTGGGGACAGAGGTGACACTGGGGACAGGAGCAGAGGTGGCACTGGGGACAGGGGCAGAGGTGACACCGTGGGGACAGGAGCAAAGGTGACACTGAGGCGACAGAGGTGACGCTGGGGGCAGAGGTGACACTGGGGACAGGGGCAGAGGTGACACTGGGGACAGAGGTGACACTGAGGGGACAGGAGCAAAGGTGACACTGAGGGGACAGGGGCAGAGGTGACACTGGGGACAGAGGTGACACCGGGGACAGAGGTGACACTGGGGACAGGAGCAAAGGTGACACTGAGGGGACAGGGGCAGAGGTGACACTGGGGACAGGGGCAGAGGTGACACCGGGGACAGAGGTGACACCGAGGGGACACTCCGGGCGCTGTGCCGTAGCCGAGGTGGCCGGCTCTGGGTTGCGGTTCAGAACTTCCCAAAAAACCGATTCCAAAACAGGGAACAGGAAACAGCCCCGGGGGGACCCTGTCCCGCGGCTGTCGGTGACATCCCGGTGACATCCCGGTGACATCCCTGTCCCGTCCCCGTCCCATTCCTCCATGACAGGAATTGTTGAATTCCATGCAGGAATTATTTCATCCCACAGAGGAATTGTTGAATTCCATCCAGAAGTTGCTGAATTTCGTGTACAAATTGTTGAATTTCATGCAGGAATGATTTAATTCCACCCAGGAATTGTGGAATTCCACGCAGAAATCGTTGAATTCCCAGTAGGAATTGTTGAATTCCATGCGGGAATTATTTAATCCCACATAAGAATTTATTTCATCCCAGAGGAATTCTTGGATTCCACACTGGAATTGTTTAATTCCCTGTCTGAATTGTTGAATTCCCTGCAGGAATTATTTAAATCCAGAGAGGAATTCTTGGATTCCACAGTGGAATTATTTAATCCCACGAAGGAATTGTTGAATTCCCTGCGAGAATTATTTCATTCCAGACGAATTGTTGAATTCCCTGCAGGAATTATTTAATCCCACACAGGAATTGTTGAATTCCACACAGGAATTATTTCATTCCAGATGAATTGCTGAATTCCCTGCAGGAATTATTTAATCCCACGCAGGAATTTGGCCCCTTCCCCCTCAGCCTTTCCCAGCCAAAGGCGCTGAAATCCCTTTTTTTTTTATTTTTATTTTTCTTTTTATTACAAACTCAATGTAATAATTCCCATGAGGGCGGGAAGGGAGGGCAGGAAAACACAGGAAAAAAAAAATCAAAAAAACCCCAAAACTTCTCGGGAAACCCAAACCTTTGGGCACTTCCCAAATTTCCCTGGAGCCTCCAGGACCTGGGGGGAGAGAAAATAATTCCGGGGTGGGGGGAGAATTTGTGCTGCCACCACCAAACTGGAGGAAAATACCCCAAAAAACCCGAATTTCCTGTGCAGAAAGGCAAAGTCTGGGCGAGGTTTAGCCCAAAAACCTGCGGGGAAAATGAAGAAAATTCCCAAAAATATTCCCGAGGTGAAATCCAGGAGCTGGTGTGGGAAACCTCGGGATAAACGCCCAAAAAAAAGGCAGAAAAAATTGGAATAAAACCCAGCAGCAGAGGCAGAGAGGCGGATTTGGGGTTTTTGGGGTGGTTTTTTTGTTGGTTTTGTGCTTGGCTTTGACCTGTGCGGCTCCAGGAGGAGAGGAAAAAAAAAAAAAAACCTCGGGAAAAACCCTCGGGAAAAACCAGGAATGTGGATTTGGGGGCGACATGCAGCTTCAGAACCCAAACCTCAAATCCCAACCACCCCCCGAAAAAAAAAAGAAAAAAAAAAAAAAAAAAAAAAAAAAAAAAAAAAAAAAAAAAAAAAGAAAAACCCAAACACCCAAAACCAAATAAAATAAAATAAAATAAAATAAAACAAAACAAAAAAAACCAACCCAGATTTAAAAATATCCACCGCCATTTTTTTGGGTCTTCTCTGCATTTTTTTTCTTTTTTTTTTAATTAGAAAATAAGTCCGTAGAACTCTTCTCTGGCTCCTTATGTACACTCGGGTATTTATAGAGGAACAGCTCCAGAGGAACCCCCGGAAGGGTTTCGGGAATTCCTGGAGGGGTTTGGAGCAGTCCCGGGAGGAATTTTCGGAATCCCAACAGGATTTTTAGGAATCCCTGGAGGAATTTTAGGAATCCCTGAAGGGATTTTTAGGAATCCTTGGAGCGTCTGTAGGATCCCAGGAGGAATTTTAGGAATCCAAACAGGAATTTTAGGAATCCCAGGAGGAATTTTCGGAATCCCAGCAGGAATTTTAGGAATCCCAGGACAACTTTTAGGAATCCCTGGAGGGATTTTTAGGAATCCTTGGAGCATCTGTAGGATCCCAGGAGGAATTTTAGGAATCCAAACAGGATTTTTAGGAATCCCAGGAGGAATTTTTGGAATCCCAGGAGGATTTTTAGGAATCCCAGGAGGAATTTTAGGAACCCCTGGAGGGATTTTTAGGAATCTTTGGAGCATCTGTAGGAACCCAGGAGGAATTTTTTCGGAATCCCAGGAGGAATTTTAGGAATCCCAGGACAACTTTTAGGAATCCCTGAAGGGATTTTTAGGGATCCTTGGAGCGTCTGCAGGGATCCAGGAGGAATTTTCGGAATCCCAGCAGGAATTTTAGGAATCCCAACAGGATTTTTAGGAATCCCAGGACAACTTTTATGGATCCCTGGAGGGATTTTTAGGAATCCCTGGAGCATCTGCAGGAATCCCAGGAGGAATTTTAGGAATCCCAGGAGGAATTTTAGGAATCCCAAGAGAATTTTTAGGAATCCCTGGAGGGATTTTTAAGAATCCTTGGAGCATCTGCAGGAATCCAGGAGGAATTTTAGGAATCCCAGGAGGAATTTTCGGAATCCCAACAGGAATTTTAGGAATCCCAGCAGGAATTTTAGGAATCCCAGCAGGAATTTTAGGAATCCTTGGAGCATCTGTAGGAATCCAGGAGGAATTTTTTCGGAATCCCAGGAGGAATTTTAGGAATCCCAAGAGAATTTTTAGGAATCCCTGGAGAGTTTGTAGGGATCCTTGGAGCATCTGCAGGAATCCAGGAGGATTTTTTTTAGGGATCCCACGAGGACTTTTAGGAATCCCTGGAGGGTTTCGAGCAGTCTCTGGAGGGGTTTTGGGATCCCAGAAGGATTTTAGGATCCCAGCAGGATTTTTAGGAATCCCAGGAGGATTTTTCGGAGTCCCTGGAGGGTGTGCAGGAGTTCCAGGAGGATTTTTTTTTCCGAGTCCTAAGAGGATTTTTAGCAGCTCCTGCGGGGTTTTTTGGGGTCCCTGGAGGGTCTGTAGGAATCCCAGGAGGATTTTTCCGGAGCCCCAGGATGATTTCCCGACTCCCAGGATGGTTTTCCGGAGACCCAGGAGGATTTCCCGACTCCCAGGATGATTTTTTCTGATTCCCAGGATGATTTTCCCGATTCCCAGGAGGATTTTCCCGATTCCCACCAGGATTTCCCAACTCCCGGGATGATTTTCCCGAGTCCCACGATGATTTTTCTGATTCCCAGGATGATTTTCCCGACTCCCGGGATGATTTTCCCGATTCCCAGGATGATTTCCCGATTCCCAGGATGATTTCCCGACTCCCAGGATGATTTTACCGAGTTCCAGGATGATTTTCCGGAGCCCCAGGATGATTTTTCTGATTCCCAGGATGATTTTCCCGATTCCCAGGATAATTTTCCGAAGACTCAGCAGGATTTCCCGACTCCCAGGATGATTTTACCGAGTTCCAGGATGATTTTTCCGGAGCCCCAGGATGATTTTCCCGATTCCCAGGATGATTTTCCGGAGCCCCAGGATGATTTTTCTGATTCCCAGGACGATTTCCCGATTCCCAGGATGATTTCCCGATTCCCAGGATGATTTCCCGGAGCCCCGGGATGATTTTCCCGATTCCCGGAGGATTTTAGCTCAGGGCCGAACCCGCGCTCCCGTTCAGGGCGGTTTTGCGGCCGCGGGCGGGTGGCATCGGGTGACAACTGGGCGGCATCTGGTGACAACTGGGTGGCATCTGGTGACAATTGGGTGGCAGCGGGTGACAGTTCGAGGCTGCCCCGTTGAGGGCGGGCCCGGGGGGCGATGCCAGCCCGGGGGGCGATGCCAGCCCGGGGCTCTGCGCTTTGTCGCTGCCGGAGTCGCCCTCGGAGGCGCCGCTGGTGTTGGTGGCCTCGGGGGACAGCGCCGGGCACAGCCGGAGCCGCTTGCAGGAGGGCTGGACGCGGTACTTGAGAGCCAGGGGACCGCTCTGGGGACACGGGACACGGCTGGCACCGAGCGGGGACGGCGGGAGTGCCACCAGCGCCGCGGGGACACCGCGGGGACAGTGGCAGTGCCACCACCGCCATCCCCCGGGGACACTGGCAGTGCCACCACCCCACCGAGGACACCGGCAGTGCCACCAGCGCCGCGGGGACACCGCGAGGACAGTGACAGTGCCACCACGGCCATCCCCTGGAGACACCGGCAGTGCCACCACCCCACCGGGGACACCGCGGGGACAGTGGCAGTGCCACCACCGCCATCCCCCGGGGACACTGGCAGTGCCACCAGCGCCACAGGGACACCGCGGGGACAGTGGCAGTGCCACCACCGCCATCCCCCGGGGACACTGGCACTGCCACCGTCCCCTCCCCGCCACCGGGGATCCCAAAAATCCCCCCACTCTGGGATTTATTATGGGAAAGGCCCCCCCAGGACACTTTTCCCCTGTTTTTTCCCTGATTTTCACAATTCCCCCGGACTTATTTTCCCTGGTGGTTTGGTTTTTTCCTCCCCAGGACAGATTTTGACAGATTTTCCCAGGACAGATTTTTCCTTTTCGTTCCCCAGGACCCATTTTCCCAGTTTTCCCCAGGACAGATTTTCCCAGTTTTCCCAGCACAGAATATTCAAAATATCTCCAGGCCAGATTATCCCAGTATAGATATTCCCAGTTTCCCCAGTACAGACATTCCCAGATCTATCCCCCAAAGGACAGATATTCCCAGTTTTCCCAGTCCAGATTATCCCAGTCCAGACATTCCCGGTTTTATCCCCCAAAGGCCAGGTTTTCCCAGTATTCCCAGCCCAGATATTCCCGGATTTTCCCCTTCCCGGGCTCCTCACCCTCCTCCAGGGGTAGATGTAGGCGATGTCCATCAGGGTGTAATATTCCTTCAGGGGCTCGTCCTCGTACAGCACCTCCACCTGCGGCCGGGAAAACATGGATCCAAATTCAGAGAAAACATGGATTAAAATCCAGGGGAAACATGGATTAAAATCCAGGGGAAACATGGATTAAAATTCAGGGAAAACATGGAGCCAAATTCAGGGAAAACATGGAGCCAAACCCAGGGAAAACATGGAGCCAAATCCAGGGAAAACATGGATTAAAATCCAGGGGAAACATGGATTAAAATTCAGGGGAAACATGGAGCCAAAACCAGGGAAAACATGGATTAAAATCCAGGGAAAACATGGAGCCAAATCCAGGGAAACATGGATTAAAATTCAGGGAAAACATGGATCCAATCCCAGGGAAAACATGGATCCAAATTCAGGGAAAACATGGAGCCAAACCCAGGGAAAACATGGATCCAATCCCAGGGAAAACATGGATTAAAATTCAGGGAAAACATGGATTAAAATCCAGGGGAAACATGGAGCCAAAACCAGGGAAAACATGGATTAAAATTCAGGGAAAACATGGAGCCAAACCCAGGGAAAACATGGATCCGAATCCAGGGAAAACATGGATTAAAATCCAGGGGAAACATGGAGCCAAAACCAGGGAAAACATGGAGCCAATTCCAGGAAAAAATATTAATCCAAATCCAGGGAAAGGACAGATCCAAACTCTGGGAAAGGCAGGATCCAGCCTTGGGAAAAGGACGGATCCAGCCCCGGGACAGGAGGGCGGGGCAGGGATATTTGGGACAGGCGGGATCAGCGCTGGATGTGACACGGGACGGCCACAACGGCCCCTGGGAGCTGAGCAGAGCACGGCAACAGCCGGGCAGTGCCCCCCGAGCATTCCTGAGCATTCCCGAACATTCCTGAGCATTCCCGAACATTCCTGAGAATTCCTGAACATTCCTGAGAATTCCTGAACATTCCCAGGCATTCCTGAACTTTCCTGAGCATTCCTGAGCATTCCTGAGAATTCCCGAACATTCCTGAGAATTCCTGAGCATTCCCGAACATTCCTGAGCATTCCCGAACATTCCTGAGAATTCCTGAACATTCCCAGGCAGTCCCGAACTTTCCCAAACATTCACGAGCACTCTGGAGCATTCCCAAACATTCCCAAGCATTCCAGAACATTCTTGAACATTCCCAACCACTCCTGAGCATTCCTGAGCATTCCCAACCATTCCAACCATCCCTAACCATTCCCAACCACTCCTGACCATTCCTGACCATTCCCAACTATTCCCAAGCATTCCTGAATGTTCCGGAACACTTCTGACCGTTCCTGACCATTCCTGACCATTCCCAAACATTCCCAACCACTCCTGACCATTCCTGACAATCCTCGACCATTCCCGCCATCCCCACCATCCCCACATCCCCACATCCCCACCATTCCCAATATTCCCACATTCCCACATTCCCACATTCCCACATTCCCAATATTCCCACATCCCCACATTCCCCACCATTCCCACATCCCACATCCCCACATCCCCACCATTCCCAGTATTCCCAATATTCCCACATCCCCACATTCCCACATCCCCACATCCCACATTCCCACATTCCCACATCCCACATTCCCACATTCCCACCATCCCCACATTCCCACATTCCCACATCCCGCATTCCCGCTGTCCCTCACCCGGTACTTGCTGGGCACGTCCATTTTGTTGCGCAGGAACTTGGCCAGGTGCAGCACGGTCATGGCGGCCGGGCAGCGCAGGAACCGCAGCCCCGGGGCCTGGGGGATCGGGGTGTCCCGGGAGCGGGGTGTCCCGGGATCGGGGTTTGGGGTGTCCCGGGATCGGGGTTTGGGGTGTTTGGGGTTTGGGATTCAGGGTTTGGGGTGTCCCGGGGTTTGGGGTGTCCCGGGATGGGGATTTGGGGTGTCCCGGGGTTGGGGTTTGGGGTGTCCGGGGGTTGGGGGGTTTGGGGGCATTGGGGTTTGGGATTCAGGGTTTAGGGTGTCCCAGGTTTGGGGCTTGGGGTGTCCCGGGGTGTTTGGGGTTTGGGATTCAGGGTTTGGGGTGTCCCGGGATCGGGGCTTGGGGTGTCCCGGGGGTTGGGGTTTGGGGGGTTTGGGGGGATTGGGGTGTTTGGGTTTGGGATTCAGAGTTTGGGGTATCCCGAGGTTAGGGGTGTCCTGGGGTTCGGGGGTTTGGGATATTTGGGGTGTTCAGGGCTTAGGGCATCCTAGGTTTGGGGTGTCCTGGGTTTGGAGTGTTTGGGGGGTATTTGGGGTTTGGGGTATTTGGTGTTTGGGATATTTGGGGTTTGGGTTGTTTGGGGTGTTCGGGGTTTGGGGGGTTTGGGGTATTTGAGGCTTGGGGTGTTCAGGGCTTGGGGTGTCCCGGGCTTGGGGTTTGGGGTGTCCTGGGTTTGGAGTGTTTGGGGTTTGGGGTATTTGGGATTTGGGGGGTTTGGGGTGGTTGGGGTTGGGGGGTTTGGGGGATTTGGGGTTTGGAGTTTGGGGGGTTTGGGGTGTCCCGGGTTTGAGGTTTGGGGTATCCCAGGGTTGGGGTTTCGGGTTTCGTGTGTCCCGGGTTTAGGGAATTTGAAGTTTGGGGTTTGGGGGGTTGGGGGTGTTTGGGGTTCAGGGTTTGGGGTGTCCCGGGTCTGGGGTTTAAACTGTCCCAGGTTTGGAGGGTCCCGGGGTCTGGGGTGTCCTGGGTTTAGGGTGTTTGGGGTTCAGGGTTTGGGGAGTTTGGGGTGTCCCGGGTTTAGGGTGTTTGGGATTCAGGGTTTGGGGAGTTTGGGGTGTTTGGGGTGTTCCAGGTTTAGGGTGTCCCAGGTTTGGGGTGTCCCGGGTTTGGGATGTCCCAGGTGTGGGGTGTCCCAGCATTTGGGCTGTCCCCCTGTCCCTCTCAGGACAGCTGGGCACCGAGGGCTCGGTGCCACCCCGGTGTCACCCCAGTGCCACCCCACACTCACCTTGTCCTTGTCCAGGTCCCCGTTCTCCAGGGCCCCTTTGTGCTCCTCCCTGGGGACACGGGACAGGGGCTGGGGACGGGGAGAGGGAACGGCCCCGGGGACACATCCAGGGCTCCACCCGCCACACCCACGGGAATTCCCGGGCTCGGGATCCCTCTGGAACCCTCTGGATCACTCTGGATTGGGGATCACACTGGGATTGGGGATCAGGGATCAGGGATGACCCTGCCGGGGTTCAGGATGGGCACCGGGGGATTTGGCTGCTCCTCTGTCCCCTGCAGCAGCCCGGGCAGGATCCTCTGTCCCCTCTGTCCCCTCTGTCCCCTCTGTCCCCTCTGTCCCCTCTGTCCCCTCCGTCCCCTCCGTCCCCTCTGTCCCCTCTGTCCCCTCTGTCCCCTCCGTCCCCTCTGTCCCCTCTCAGCTGTCACCACCGCACAGACGGCGGGATGAGGTGACAACGTCAAGGTCCCTCCAACCCAAACCATTCCCGGATTCCACGGGTGGGAATTCCAGTGGTGGGAGCCCCTTCCCTACCCCAGCCCCGGGCAGTCCCCGGGCAGTCCCCGGGCGGTATTGGGATCCCCGGGCGGTACCGGGATTCCCGGGTGGTACCGGACAGTCCCCGGACAGTCCCCGGGCGGTACCGGGATTCCCGGGTGGTACCGGACAGTCCCTGGACAGTCCCCGGGCGGTACCGGGATTCCCGGGTGGTACCGGGCAGTCCCCGGCCGTTCCCCGCAGCCCCGGGCGGTACCGGGATCCCCGGACAGCCCCCGGCCGGTCCCCGCAGCCCCGGCCAGCCCCCGGCCCCGCCGTACCCGCAGTCCCGGTGGAACTCGATGGACAGACTGACGATCTCGTCCTCGGGCACCGAGCCCCGCTCCCGCTCCGCCGCCTCCCCGCGCTCCTCCTGCGAGCCCAGCGGCACTGGGGACAGCGACAGCGACAGCGCTGGGGGGGACAGCGGGGGACGGGCCCCGGGCGGCGACACCGGGACACCGGGACATCGGGACACCGGGACAATGTGACACCGAGACACCGGGACACCGGGACAGGGGGACACTGGGACACCGAGACACTGGGACACCGGGACACAGGGACAATGTGACACCGAGACACCGGGACACCGGGAGATGGAGACACCGGGACACCGGGACACGGGGACACTGGGACACCAAGACACTGGGACACCGAGACACTGGGACACCGGGACACTGAGACACGGGGACACCGAGACAATGTGACACCGAGACACGGGGACATCGGGACACCGGGACACCGGGACAATGTGACACCGAGACACCGGGACATCGGGACACCGGGACACCGGGACAATGTGACACCGGGACACCGGGACACGGGGACACTGGGACACGGGGACACGGGGACACCGGGACACGGGGACACCGGGACACCGGGACACCGAGACACCGGGACATCGGGACACTGGGACACCGGGACACCGGGACAGCGGGACAGCGAGACACCGAGACAATGTGACACCGAGACACCGGGACACCGAGACACCGGGACACAGGGACAATGTGACACCGAGACACCGGGACACCGGGAGATGGGGACACCGGGACACCGGGACACGGGGACACCGGGACAATGTGACACCGAGACACCGGGACATCGGGACACCGGGACAATGTGACACCGGGACACCGGGACACCGAGACACCAAGACACCGAGACACCGGGACATCGGGACACCAGGACACCGGGACAATGTGACACCGGGACAATGTGACACCGAGACACCGAGACACCGAGACACTGGGACATCGGGACACCGAGACACCGAGACACCGGGACACCGAGACACTGGGACACTGGGACACTGGGACACCGGGACACTGGGACACCAGGACACCGGGACACCGAGACAATGTGACACCGAGACACCAGGACACCGAGACACCGGGACACCGGGACAATGTGACACCGGGACACTGGGACACGGGGACACCGAGACACCGGGACATCGGGACACCGGGACAATGTGACACTGGGACAATGTGACACCGGGACACTGGGACACCGGGACACGGGGACACCGGGACATGGGGACACCAGGAGACCGGGACAATGTGACACCAGACACTCACCCTCGGCCACCGGGTACGTGGCGTAGAAGTCACGTCTCCTCTTCATCTCATCTGAGGGGACAGGGACAGAGGGACAGGGGACAGGGACAGAGGGACAGGGGACAGGGACAGAGGGACAGGGGACAGGGAAGGGGATGTGAGCAGGGGCAGCGCCACAGCCGGGGGGTGACAGCAAAGGGACACAGGGGGACACCCCGGGATACCCAGCAAATTCCCAGGGGAACTCCAGCAGCAGTGATTCCATAAATCCCGATTCCATAAACCCCGATTCCATAAATCCCAGGGTGGCAGCCTAACCAGAGGATTTTTGGGTCCCACACCCCAAAATCCCGCACTTTCCCCCCACCCCGAGGCCCTCAGAGCAAACCCACGGCTCCTGCTCCCAGATGGTCCCAAAATTTGGGATGGGCGCTGTGTCCGTGTGTCTTTCTGTCCCCGTGGGAATGGGAAATCCCGGGAAGGGTGGGAGAGTTACAAACACCCCAAATTCCTGAATTCCCAAATCCCTAAATTCCCAAATCCCTAAATTCCCAAATCCCCAAAATGCCAAACTGAAAATTCCCACATTCCCACATCCCCAAATTCCTGAATCCCCAAATTCCCAAATCCCCACATTCCCAAATTCCTGAATCCCCAAATTCCTGAATTCCCAAATTCCCACATCCCCAAATTCCCAAAGCCCCAAATTCCCCAAGCCCCAAATTCCCAAATTCCTCAATCCTCAAAATCCCAAACCCAAAATTCCCACACTCCCAAATTCTCAAACCCCTAAACTCCCAAATCCCCACACTCCCAAATTCCCAAATTCCCAAATCCCCAAATTCCCAAATCCCCACATTCCCAAATTCCCAAATCCCCAAATTCCCCCCATCCTTGGCTGCACCTTTGAACAGCCCCGGGACCAGTTTGTACACGATGTCCTGGAGGGTTTTGTCCGACCTGGAGGGGGAAAAGCAGGAAAAGTGGGAGAAATCAGCGGGATTCGGGAGCAGTTTGTGCCCTGCACCACGGGGCCTCTGCTTCTCCCTGCTCCCTTCTGGAAAATTCCCAATTCCTCATCCCAAATTCCCAATTCTCCATCCCAAATTCCCAATTCTCCATCCCAAATCTCCCAATTCCTCATCTCAAATCTCCCAAACCCCAAATCCCCAATTCCCCACCTCAAATCCCCAGTTTCCTATCTCAAATCCCCACTTCCTCATCCCAAATCCTCAAATCCCAATCTCAAATCCCCCCAAACCCCGGTTCCCCATCCCAAAACCTGAAATTTCCAACTCCCCATCCCAAATCCCCAAATCTCTCAAATCCCCAGTCTCCCAAACCCTTAAATTCCCCAATTCCCCATCCCAAATCCCCCAAACCCCAAAACCCCAGTTCCCCAAATCCCAAATCTCTAAATTCCCAATTCCCCATCCCAAAACCTCACATCCCGCAAAACCCAATCTCCAATTCCTCATCCCCAAACCCCAAATCTCCATTTCCCCATCCCAGACCTCAAATCCCCAATTCCCCATTCCAAATCCCCAATCTCCCAAAACCCCAAATCCCCAATTCCTCATCCCAAACCCCAAATCCTCGATTCCCCACCCCAAACCCCAAATCCCCAATCTCCCAAATCCCCAATTCCTCATCCCAAAACCCAAAATCTCCAATTCCTCATCCCAAAACCCAAAATCTCCAATTCCTCATCCCAAATCCCCATCCCAAATCCATAAATCTCTAATTCTCCATCCCAAACCCCAAAATCCCCCAAACCCTAAACTCCCAATTCCTTATCCCCAGTCTCCCAAACCCCAAATCCCCAATTCCCCATCCCAAAACCCAAAATCTCCAATTCCTCATCCCAAATCCCAAACCATAAATCCCCAATTCCCCATCCCAAATCCCCAATCTCCCAAATCCCCAATTCCCCATCCCAAAACCCAAAATCTCCAATTCCTCATCCCAAATCCCAAACCATAAATCCCCAATTCCCAATCCCAAATCCCCAGTCTTCCAAATCCCCAATTCCCCATCCCAAAACCCAAAATCTCCAATTCCTCATCCCAAATCCCAAACCATAAATCCCCAATTCCCAAACCCAAATCCCCAATCTCCCAAATCCCCAATTCTCCGTCCCAAATCCGTAAACCCCCAAATCCCCAAACCCTAAACCCCAAATCCCTAATTCCCCAAACCCCAAATCCCCAAATCCCCAAACCCCAAATCCCCAAACCCCAAATCCCAAATCCCCAAATCCCCAAATCCCCAATTCCCCAATTCCCCATCCCAAATCCCGAAATTCCCAATTCTCCATCCCAAATCCCCAAACCCCAAACCCCCAAACCCCGACCCTACACAGCCACACCACACCCCACAAAGATTTAACCCCACAAAAAACCCCAAAAAGCACCGAAAGCAGCTCAGAAATCCCTGTAAATTCTGGGAACGATTTGGGGCCGGGATCCCTCCCAGCAACCAAAACAATTCCCAAAAAACCATCCCAGGAATTGAGACAACCCCAAATCCCAGATCTGCGGGTTTGAATCGGAATCTCGGATTATTTGGGGGCTGAAAGTTTATTTTTGGGGGGTTTAATTCCCTAAAATGGGAATATCCCAAAGCAGGATCTCCCAAACCGGCCTAATCCAGTCAAAATTTTCCTGGGAATTTCCCGAAATCCGGAATTTTGGGTTCCCACCCCAAAACAGGAGCAGAAAAGTCAATTCTGGCGGGAATTCTTCCTGTTTATGTGCAAAAGGAAAACAAATGTCGGAATTCTGAATTATTTTTAGCCCAAATTCCTTTGGCTCCGGAGACCCTGCTGGGATTTTATTTATAACAAATCTATTTTAATATATTCCTGTTTCTATAGATATTTCCGTATTTATTTTTATATATAATAAATGTTTTAATAGATTTTAATTGTTTTGGTGTGTTTAATTTTTTATACTTTTAATTTTTTTTTTATTTTCACTTTTTGTATTTATACTTTTTTATTTTAGTTTTTAGGTTTTATTTCACTTTATTATATTTATCCATTTCTATTTTCATTTCAGTTTTTCTTTAGTTTTTTTATATCTTTGTGTTTCTATTTGTTATTTATATAATTATATAATATTGTATTTATATATATATATATATCATACAAATATTTTATATATAAACAAATTTATCTCTTTAAAAGTTTTCCCATTCTTCCCTATTTTTTCCCCATTTCCCCCCATTTTTCCCCATTTTTCCCCATTTTTACCCTTTTTTCCCATTTTCCCCCCAGTTTTTTTTTCCAGTATTTTTCCCAGTTTTTCCCCTTTTTTCCTGGGTTTTCCCAGTTTATCCCATTCCCTCCCATTTTTTCCCATTTTTCCCAGTTTCCCCCCAGTTTTTTCCCTATTTCCACCCAGTTTTCCCCCCATTTTCCCCCATTTTCCGCCCAGATTTTCTCTTTTTTCCCCCATTTCCCCCCAATTTTTCCTCCATTTTTCCCCCCCTTCTTTTCCCATTTTTTTTCCATTTCCCCCCAGTATTTTTCCCAGTTTTTTCCCATTTTTTCCCCACGTTGGGACCACGTGGAGACACCACCACGGCCCAGGCCCAGCTCCATCCCCGCAGGCGGAGCCGGGAATCCGGGAGGAGCCGTGGGAGTGTGAATATTCCACACGGAGCCCCAAAAAACGGGAAAAAGGAGGAAAAAAGGTGGAAAAGTGTTACTACAGAAACAGGGAAAACCGGGAAAAATCCGGGATGGAAACGCGCCGGGCACGGAGCGGAGCCGGGAGTGGTTTCCATGGAAACCAATTCCACAGCTGGGATGGATGGAGCTGGAGCTGGGAATGGACATTGTGTCACCTGTGGGGAGCTGGGAGTGCCACCAGGGCCACCAAGGCCACCAGGGCCACGGGATGGATCCATGGATGGATGGAGGGAGGGATGGATGGAGGGATGGATGGATGGATGGAGGGATGGATGGAGGGATGGATGGATGGGTGGATCCATGGATGGACGGATGGATGGATGGAGGGATGGATGGAGGGATGGATGGATGGATGAATGGATGGAGGGATGGATGGATGGATGGATGGATGGATGGATGATGGATGGAGGGATGGATGGAGGGATGGATGGATGGAAGGATGGATGGAGGGATGGATGGATGGATGGAGGGATGGATGGATGGATGGAGGGATGGATGGATGGAGGGATGGAGGGATGGGTGGAGGGATGGATGGAGGGATGGATGGATGGATGGAGGGATGGAGGGATGGGTGGAGGGATGGATGGAGGGATGGAGGGATGGAGGGATGGATGGATGGATGGATGGATGGATGGATGGATGGAGGGAGGGATGGATGGATGGATGGAGGGATGGATGGATGGAGGGATGGATGGAGGGATGGATGGATGGATGGATGGATGGATGGATGATGGATGGAGGGATGGATGGATGGATGGATGGATGGATGGATGGATGGATGGAGGGATGGATGGATCGATGGGTGGATCCATGGATGGACGGATGGATGGGCCCCAGCCCCAGGAGCCCCTCACACCCCCTGTGCCCCTGAATCCCCCCAACTCCCCCAAACGCCCTGAGCCTCCAGAAACCCCCGAGTCCCCCCGAGCCCCCCGGACCCCCCTGGACCCTCCTGGACCCCCCTGGAGCCCCCAGGACCCCCCCGGACCCCCTGGGCTCACCGGATGCTCAGCAGGGGCCGTGTTTTGTGCACCTGCGCGTCGCACATGGGGCAGTATTTGTTGGTCTCCAGGTAACGGACGATGCAGGTTTTACAGACTGCGGGGACACAGGGACCCTCTGTCAGGGGGGACAGAGCCTCGGGGACCCCAACACCAGCCTGGGGTCCCCAAAACCAGTCTGGGGACCCCAACACCAGCTTGGTGACCCCAACACAAACTTGGTGACCCCAACATCAGCTTGGGGACCCCCAACACCATCTTGGAGACCCCCAACACAAACCTGGGGACCCCCAACATCAGTTTGGTGACTCCAACACAAACTTGGTGACTCCAACATCAGCTTGGTGACCCCAACACCATCTTGGGGACCCCCACACCAGCCTAGTGACCCCAACACCAGTCTGGGGACTCCCACACCATCTTGGGGACCCCAAAACAAGCCTGGGACCCCAAAACAAGCCTGGGACCCCAACACCATCTTGGGGACCCCAACACAAACTTGGTGACCCCAGCACCACCCTGTGGACTCTCACACCATCTTGGGGACCCCAACACAAACTTGGGGACCCCAACACCAGTCTGGTGACCCCCAAACCAGCCTGGAGACCAGATCCCTGCCCACTGCATCCCCCACAGCTCCAGGGCGGGCACTGCGGGGTTCAGGGGCCCCCGGGGGACCCTTGGGGACATCTGGGGACACTCACAGGAGTGCAGGCACTCCACGATGGTGGTGGCGTCGATGAAGTAGCCGCCGCACAGGGCGCACATCAGGTGCGGGTTGAGCTCCGTGATCTTTATCGGGGCGGTTCTGAGCATCTTGGAGAGCCCCGGGGCGGCTCCGCCCTGCGGGAAACCCCCGGGGACGGCTAAAGGACACCGCAGGGGACACCGCAGGGGACAGGGACACGCGTCACTGTCACCCACCGCAGGGGACAGGGATGAGTGTCACTTGTGACCCACCGCAGGGGACAGGGACACGTGTCACTGTCACCCACCGCAGGGGACAGGGATGAGTGTCACTTGTGACCCACCGCAGGGGACAGGGACAGATGTCACTTGTGACCCACCGCAGGGGGTAGGGACACGTGTCACTCACTGCAGGGGACAGGGACGAGTGTCACTTGTGACCCACCGCAGGGGACAGGGATGGGTGTCACCCACTGCAGGGGACAGGGACGGGTGTCACCTGTGACCCACCGCAGGGGACAGGGATGAGTGTCACCCACCGCAGGGGACAGGGACAGAAGTCACTTGTGACCCACCGCAGGGGACAGGGACACGCGTCACTGTCACCCACCGCAGGAGACAGGGATGGGTGTCACCTGTGACCCACCGCAGGGGACAGGGACAGAAGTCACTTGTGACCCACCGCAGGGGACAGGGACACGTGTCACTGTCACCCACCGCAGGGGACAGGGATGGGTGTCACCCACCACAGGGGACAGGGACAGAAGTCACTTGTGACCCACCACAGGGGGTAGGGACACGTGTCATTCACTGCAGGGGACAGGGACGGGTGTCACCCACCACAGGGGACAGGGACAGATGTCACTTGTGACCCACCGCAGGGGACAGGGATGAGTGTCACCCACTGCAGGGGACGGGGGACAGGGATGGGGACAAGGACAGGGACGGGGGACAGGGACAGGGAACAGGAGACAGGGACACCACTGAGACCGGGATGTCGCATGGATGGAATGTTGCTGGGATTGGGATGGAGGCGCCACAGGGATGGGGACACCACTGGGATGGGGATGGAGATGCCACAGGGAAGGGGACACCGCTGGGATGTCACAGGGACACCATCGAGACTGGGATGGAGGTGCCATCCCCCAGGGCCGGGATGGAGATGCCGGGTAAGGACACGGCTGGGACTGGAGTGGAGGTGTCACAGGGATGGGGACACCACTGAGGCTGGGATTTTGTATGGATGGGGACACCACTGGGATGGGGATGGAGGTGCCACTGCGATGGTGACACCCTTAGGGATGGGGACACCGCAGAGATGGGGACACCACTGGGATGGGGACATCAGAGGAATGGGGACACCATTAGGATGGGGACATCAGAGGGATGGAGACACCGCAGGGACAGGGACACCGCAGGGACAGGGACACCACTGGGATGGGGACACCGCAGGGATGGGGACACCGCAGAGATGGGGGACCTTGGGGACACCACAGGGACAGGGACCTTGTGCTGGAGGTGCATCACCGGGACGATTTGGGGGTCCCCAGACCCCCCCATCCCCAGGTGAAGGGTGGCGGGGTCCCGCCAGTCCCCTCCCCACGCCCGGGGGTCCTCAGTGCCCTGTCCCCTCCCCGGGGCCGCGTTTTGGGGACAATTCCGGCGCTTTCGGTGCCAATGGCGGCCCGGGGCTGGGCGGGAGCGGGGAGCCACCGGCGCAAACCGGTTCTGATAAACCGGGAGAGAACGGCCGCGATTTCCTCTACCGGGGGACCGGGAAGGGACCAAACCGGGGCACCCCCGAGACCCCACCGGGACCGTCCCGCCCGACCCCCGGCAGAGACTTCGGGGCTTTTTTGTCACCGGGGGCGGTGGCACGGCTCGGTGTCCCCTCCTTGTCCCCGAAGCCCCCCGGGCCGGGCAGGGCTCGGGAAGGGCGTTTCAAAGTCACCGGGAACTCGGCCGCTGCCCGCGGGACCCCCGGGAGAACCGGGAACGGGAGGACACGGACCGAGAGAACCGGGAACACGAGGGGACAGACCCGGAGAACCGGGAACACGAGGGGACAGACCCGGAGAACCGGGAATGGCAGGACACAGACCCGGAGAACGGCCCCGCCACCCCCGGTAGCACCCCCGGGACCCCCCGGGACCCCCCCCGCCGTTCCCGGTACCGGAGCCGGGGGAGGGACGGAGCCCCGCTGGACACGAGTGACCACAAACGTGCGGGGACAAGGACACGAGCACACGGCCACGGTGGTGGCGGCGGGATGGGAGCGCGGGGGGTGACACACGGGGGACACGGACAGCGGGGGGGACACGGACACCGGGGGGGACACAGACACCGGGGGGTGGGACACGGACACCGAGGGGGACACGGGGGACACGGACACTGGGGGGGACACGGACACCAGGGGGGGGACACGGGGGACACGGATAACGGGGGGGGACACGGACACCGGGGGGGGGGGGACACGGGTTGTGCCACCACACACGGAGCACAGGGACACCGGAGGGGACCCGGGGGGGACACACACGGCCACAGTGCGGCGTGGGGAGACCAAAGATCCCGAAATACCCGCTAACACCCGGGGGACCCGAACCGGGGAGTGACACGAGAGACACGAGCTGGCCACTAACACCCGGGCGACACACACACACACACACACCCCGAGGGGACACGCCGTGCCCGGCCCCCCGGTACCTCCCGGTGAGACCGGGGGTGTGGCGGTGCCGGTGTCCCCGGGGTGTCCCCTCTGTACCCGGGGCCGGCTGTCAGCGCTCCCCCCGCCCGCCCCGGGGGGCTCCGGCCGCGCCCCCGCTGCCGGCTCTGTGCGGGTCCCCGCTGGGACCGGGGGATGCTCCCGGGACACAAAGCCCCGGGGTTGGGGCCAGCGGCCATCGGCCATTTTGGGGGCGGGGGGCGGCGGCGGGACCGGCCCCGGGGGTACGGGGGGGACACCGGCACCGCGTCCCTACCTCGTGGTGGCGGCGGCAGCGGCGGCCCCGCGGCCACCCTCCGCTCCCGGCTCGGCTCGGCTCGGCTCGGGCGGCGCTGCGGCCGCGGCCCTTTTTTTTTTTTTTTTTTTTTAATTATTATTTATTTTTTTCCCTTCCTTCTCTCTCCTTCTCTTTTTTTTTTCTCCGCAACTTTTTTTTTTTTAACCTTCTTACTCCTTTTTTTTTTTAAATTTTTTTCTCTCTTTTTATTATTTTTTTACAATTTTTTTTTTTATTATTATTTTTTATTTCCCACCTCCAGCCGCCGCCAGGCCCCGCCCGCCTCACGTGACCTCATTCCTTTGGGGGGCTGCGGAGGAGGAGAACGAGGGGCCAAAATTGGGGGGACCCCCCCTTTGGAACCCCCGGAGCTCTCGGAGACCCCCCCCCGAGAGGGAAATCAGAGCGCCCCAAAAAAAAACGCTGGAATGACCCAAAAATCCCAAAAATGCGGCGCCCCGCGGAAGCTCCGAGCCCCGTGTCCCCCCTCTTTTGGGACATCTTTTTGTCCCCAAATTATGACCAGGGACAAGCGGGACCCTCGAGGCTCGGCAGGAGAGGAGGGGGAAGGAAAGGGAATGGGAAAAAAAAAATAAGGAAAAAAAAAATAGAGGGAATTTCAAGAGGGGAAAATGGGAAATTGGAAGCGAGGGGAAAGAAAAATAAAATTAGGAAAAAAATAGGGGGGGAAATGAGAGAAAGAATAGAAAAGGGGAAATGAGATGGGGGAAGGGAGGAAAAAAAATGGGAGAAAAGTAGAGGGAAATTAGAGGAAAAATGGAAAAGAAGCGGGGGGAAAGAAGAAAAATCGAGAAATTAGAAAAAAGGGGGAGATGGAAAAGAAGGAGGGGAAAGGAAGGTGAAAAAAAAAACAGGAAAATAAAAGGAAAATCGGGAAAATAGGAAAATCGGGGCGGGAGGGGGGAAAGGAAGGAAAAAAGGAAGGTTAAAAAATGGAGGGAAATTAGAGAAAGGGAAATAAGGGAAAAGGCGCGGAGAAAGAAGGGAAGAAACTGGGGAAAATGAGAGCCAAAAATAAAAATAAAATGGAAAATGAAGGAAAAAGAGCAGGAGAAAAGGAAAGGGGGAAGAAAAAAGGGGGAGGAGAACAGGAAGGAGGAAAAGATAAAAAGAAAAAAAAAAAAAACCAAAAGCTGGGAAGGAAAAGGAAATAAAAAAGGGCAGGAAGGAGGAGGAGGAGCGGGAGGCGCCGAGCGGCATTACCGGGCTCCCGGTAACGGGGGTTCCGCCGGGCCGCGCTCCGGTTCCCGGTACGGAGGGGCCGGTGCCCGCTGGAGCCGCTCCCGGTGCCGCTCCCGGTTCCGGTTTCCCGGTGCTGGCCCCGGTCGGTGCCGGTGTCCGGTGTTCCCGTGCGCAGCGGCTCCGGTGTCCGGTGTCCCCTTCCCGGTGCCTCATTCCCGGTGTTCCATTCCCAGTCTCTCTGTCCCATTCCTGGTGTCTCCGTTCCCATTCCCGGTGTCCCGTTTCCGGTATTCTCAGTCCCATTCCCGGTTTCCCATTCCCGGTATCCCGTTCCCATTCCAGGATTCTCGGTATTCCCGGGTTTCCCATTCCCGGTATCCCGTTCCCGGTTTCCCCATTCCCGGTTTCCCATTCCCAGTATCCCGTTCCCATTCCCGGTATTCCCAGTATTCCCGGTATTCCCGGTATTCCCGGTATCCCATTCCCGGTATTCCCTGTATTCCCGGTATTCCCGGTTTCCCATTCCCGGTATTCCCGGTATTCCCGGTATTCCCGGTATCCCATTCCCGGTATTCCCGGTATTCCCGGTATTCCCGGTATCCCATTCCCGGTATTCCCTGTATTCCCTGTATTCCCGGTATTCCCGGTTTCCCATTCCAGGATTCCCGGTATTCTCGGTATTCCCGGTATCCCATTCCCGGTATTACCGGTATCCCATTCCCGGTATTCCCGGTATTCCCGTTATTCCCATTCCCATTCCCGGTATTCCCGGTATTCCCGGTTTCCCATTCCCGGTATTCCCGGTATCCCATTCCCAGTATTGCCATTCCCGGTATTCCCGGTATTCCCGGTATTCCCGGTATTCCCGGTATCCCATTCTCGGTATCCCATTCCAGGATTCCCGGTATTCCCGGTGTTCCCGGTTTCCCGTTCCCGGTTTCCCGTTCCCGGTATTCCCGGTATTCCCGGTATCCCGTTCCCATTCCCGGTATTCCCGGTATTCCCGGTATTCCCATTCCGGTTTCCCATTCCCGGTATTCCCGGTATTCCCGGTATTCCCGGTATTCCCGGTATTCCCGGTATTCCCGGTTTCCCATTCCCGGTATTCCCGGTATCCCATTCCCGGTATCCCATTCCCGATATTCCCGGTATTCCCGGTATTCCCATTCCCGTTCGGGGCCGAGTGCGGCGGGCGCGGGCCGCCACCAGCGCGGTCTCTGTGGCGCAATCGGTTAGCGCGTTCGGCTGTTAACCGAAAGGTTGGTGGTTCGAGCCCACCCAGGGACGGAACCGCTCCTTTTCCCCCTTTTTCCCTCTTTTCCCGGGAGCGGCCCCGGGACGGGCAGAACCGGGCAGAACCGGACAGGGGGAAAATTCCCGGGGCAGGGATTTGCTCCCGGCTCCGTCCGAGGTGGAAAAGCCGCTCCCGGTGCTCCCAAACCATCCAGCTGTGGTCCCACGAGGATATTCTGAGACGTTAAACTCAGACCTGAAATCCTATTTCCATCCAAATTCCGGTTTTTTTCTCAAAATCGAGCTGAAAGGGATCCTAAATCTGCCAGACTGAGCTCCTCCTCTCCTAAAAACTGCCGTAAATTCCATTTCTGGAACTCCTCCGGGCACGAGGCGGGGATGGATCCCCGGGATTCCCCCGGGCGGAATGTGGCCTCCGCCTCCTGCAGGAACATTTTATCATGGAAACACCTCAAAATTCTCATTTTAAACTCCAGATTTAACTGCACGGGCCGGGCTCTGGGATGTGCAGTGACCCCACAGAGGGACAGGGTCACATCCCGCTGCCAGCGCTTCCCGAGGGGGATTTTGGGGAAGCCCCTTTGGAGATGGGGCTGTTCTCCTGACACATCCAGCTGTGCCCCCCTGGATCCAGCTGTGCCCCATTTATCCAGATGTACCCCCGATCTGGCTGTGCCCCCCTTTATCCAGCCCTGCCACGATCCAGCTGCTCCCCATTTCTCCAGTTGTCCCCATTTTCCATCTGTTCCCCATTTACGCAGCTGCTCCCCATTTCTCCAGATGTTCCCCACTGATCCAGCTGTGCCTAACCCAGCTGTTTCCCCCACTTGCCCAGCTATTCCCCTTTCTCCAGCTGTTCCCATTTCTTCAGCTGTTCCCCCATTCTCCAGCTGTTTCCCCACTGATCCAGCTGTGCCTAACACAGCTGTTTCCCACTTTCCCAGCCATTCCCATTCTTCCAGCCGTTCCCCCTTTCCCAGCATTCCCATTTCTCCAGCCGCTCCCATTTCTCCAGCTGTTCCCATTTTCCAGCTGTTTCCCCACTGATCCAGCTGTTCCCATTTTCCAGCTGTTTCCCCACTGATCCAGCCGTTTCCCCAGTTTCCCAGCTGTGCCCTCCCCGCACTCCCGGCATGCCTCGCGCGCTCACTGTGACTCGTCACTTTTAGCCCCGCCCACTTCAACCCTGGCTCAGCCAATCAATTGCGCGCGTCCCTTCTTCTCTCACCAATCACCAGCAGCGCTCTGACCCCGTGTGCCGCCAGCGAACCAATGAAAATGTTCGGATAGAGCGCAGTGATATTGACCAATAGAAAGCTGTAAGGGCGGGGCCTAGCGGGGCGAGCAGCCAATGGGAAGCGTTGTGGGCGGGACTAGCGGCGGCGCGGCGGGGCCGTAGCGGAGGCTGTGCGCAGAGCGCGGGCGGCAGCGAGCGGGGGCGGAGCGGGCTCTGTGAGGGGACGGAGCGGTGGACACAGCGGCGACACAGCGGCGACACAGCGAACACCCAACAACCGCAACCATGGTGAGACCGGGGGACAGGCTCCTGGATACCTCCAGAACCTGACCCAACGCGGGGGGAAAAAACGAGGCCGCTCCGTGAGGGGAACTTCCCGTGAGGCCGGGGGGAATGACGGGCACACCGGGCGGTACCGGCCGGTTCTCCGCTGCTCCTGACACACCTCTCCGTGCAGTCCATCATGTCCTACAACGGCGGGGCCGTCATGGCCATGAGGGGAAGGACTGCGTGGCCATCGCCGCCGACCGCCGCTTCGGTATCCAGGCTCAAACCGTGACCACGGACTTCCAGAAGATTTTCCCCCATGGGTCAAAGGCTTTACATCGGCTTGGCCGGGCTGGCCACGGATGTACAGACCGTGTAAGTGGGTTTTTTTTTTTTTTTTTTGTGATAAAATATCGTAGTGAGGGAATGGTTGGTTAAATCTTCAGGGAGGGGAGGGTGTTTAATAGTTCGTTGAATTAATGGAATTAAAGGGTGTTGGGGATTGTTGTTGTTAGTGCTCCTTTGGGAAGGAGCCTCAGTGTGGTTTGAGATGCTGGGATGAGAATTCGTTGCTGGAATTGGACTTTATATTAAAATCGGAGTTTCAGTGCTAAAATTGGAGTTTAGCTGCTGAATTCCACTTTCATTGCCTAAAATTCCACTTTCCGTTGCTAAAATGGAATTTTGGCTACTAAAATTGGACTTTCACTGGTCCAATTGGATTTTCACACCGCTAAAATTCAACTTTTACCCCCGAAATTCAACTTTACCTCCTAAAATTCAATTTTACTAACCGAATTCAGCTTTTAACTCCTAAACATCAACTTTACAGTGAAATTCAACTTTTACCTCCTAAAATTCAACTTTTACATCCTGAAATTCACTTCTAGCCTCCTAAAATTCAACTTTTACCCCCGAAATTCAACTTCTGACTCCTAAAATTCAACTTTAACCCCGAAATTCACTTTTAACTCCTAAAAATTCAACTTTTACCCCAAAATTCAAACTTTGTACCCCGAAATTCACTTCTACTCCCAAAACTCAACTTTAACCCCCAAAACTCACCTCTACCCCCAAAAC